>NC_136488.1:123570901-123818401 GCF_053919585.1 Euprymna scolopes
TTTTGGTGAAGTAAATAAAGGATTCTGTTCAAAATTACATCCAAATTCTCGAGTTCAACGAGACACACCTGAAAAAGATCAGGGATTACATTGATCAAAACAATGTGAAAATCACACTCAAAATTAGAACATTAGTTCGAATTAAGAGTCTTACTACAAACCAATTCTGTTGACTGTGCATTACAGATACATCACACGATTGAATGTCACAAACCAAATTAAACGTTATACTTTTTATTTGTGACAAAAAATAAATTGTCTTTTGTTATTGAAGTGTTATTAGTTACAAATAACAATTTTAGAAATACAAAAGCTTATTTTTTACTCAAGATTTAAAATCTATCGTGTGTGTGTGTGTGTGTGTGTGTGTGTGTGTGTGTGTGTGTGTGTGTGTGTGTGTGTAATTTTGGGAGACAACTTCTCCTATACTACTATTAAAAAACTACCGTCTTAGCTGTCTCACACTGTGAAGTATGCCTCCTAATTATTGAAGCCTTGTTAATCTGTATTAAAACCATAACCATTAATCAAGCTAAATACGGAGCGGATGGCATGTTAAATGCTTTTAAGTATTTTAAACGATTTTAATCGTCTTTCCATTCAATTTATTACCATACTTTTTATTATTTTTCATCACTCGACGGAGGACGACTTATGGAGGTCAAAAACATTTGCGAATACGGCAAATTTCTGATTACATTCGAACAGAATGTTCGGAAACTAGTCCGTCAAAAAGAAAAAATGGATTGTAAGAGAAGCAAACAAGAATTGTCTCTGCTCTTCAATGAAACGTGTGTGTGTGTGTGTGTGTGTGTGTGTGTGTGTGTGTGTGTGTGTGTGTGTGTGTGTGTGTGTCAGCCACATACAATACTGTTTCACTGTTTCACTGCTCATCAGTACGGCAAGACAAGTAACTATCTCAAGCCAGGATCAAAACCCGATCGCCCAAACGACAGTCAGAGTTTCTAACCATTGTGCTACATGGCTGCTGCTATGCGGGCAGTGAATTAACAATGTTTTGACATTGTGTACACACACACACACACACACACACACACACACACACACACACTTGCATGTTTTGCAGTGTATATCTCATGATGTACCTGAGAACAACAATGAAAAAAATAAAATCAACATTTGATGCAAATTACTAACATGACATGTTTGGAGACCAAATTGGCATACTGAAACTTTCATAGTTTTACTACAAACCAATTCTGTACTTTACAAATACTACAAGACATCACACAATTGAATGTCACAAATATTTTGTATCAGTGACAAAAACAAATTGCATTTTGTTTTACTGAAGTGCGTTTTATTTAGTTAAAAATATGAATTTTAGAAATACAAAAGCTTATTCTTATTCAAGTTTTATTTATATTTTATGGGGCATACCTCATGATGTTCATAAGAACAACAAAAATGAGAAGAACAGTTGAAAGTATATAAATAACAATATCTCATCTCTTATTATAATTCAATTCATTAAACATAAAAAAAATCAATTATAAAAATACCTCAAGTAAATGTGTGTGTGTGTGTGTGTGTTCGTGTGCGCGCACACACACACACACACACACATATTTATATATAACATTCCATTAACTATTTTCTTCTCATGGCAAAGTTCTGATATACCATACAATTTTTTACAATGATTAAATTGCGTATGTTAATAAAAAAAATGTGCCCCCCCCTTCAAAATTTGCAACAGTTTGTTACTTGAAAAATATTACTAGTAAAAAAATTTTTTTTTTTAAATATGTTACTAGTAAAATATTTTTAAAACTTCAAATTAAGTCTCTCGTATGAAATATTAACGCCAAAAAAAATTAAAAAGGGAATCAAAAAAATACATAAAATCTTTTTAAAGATTTCTGAAAAATTCATGACCTTCACACAACTAATATATATATATTATATATATATATATAATTTTGTCACCTAATTTATTATTATTGAAAATATATTTACTTACAAACTTAATTTGTAATAAATATTAAATAATAAAGTTTAATTTATTTTAAATAATTGAATAGAATTAAAAACTAAAATATGCACTACCAATTCTTAAAATATAATAATGGAAAACGTATTTTTATGTAGTTTTATAATTTAATAAAATAATTCTTTAATAATAAGTATGCTTAAAACATTAATGAGAATTTGTTTTAAATGAAAAGTTTAATTTCCAATGTTTTTGTAACTCGTGATGTAATTGCTTCTATTACATCCAAGAAATAATATTTACAGAATTCTCTTATTGTATTTTAATTTATGCATTTTTTAACATATATTAACAAGTCACTATTTATCAAGGCCCAAAGGCCACTCAAAGACAAGGGTTAATGACAGCTCAACAAGAATTTAAAACATTGGACTTGAAAACGACCCATGTTGTAGTCAGCTGGAAAGCAACTCTGTAGTACTGTGTTCCACAGTCAAGTAGTGCTTGGAAAGAAACTTTGCTCAGGAAAGTTTTGTTTAGATTTCCGTACACAGAGGAAGGGAAATTATTTACAGTGGTTGTAGGTAGACGGGTTTTTGCTGCGACTATTTTAAAGGAGAGATCCATAAATTGGAGCTCAGTCGAGCAACTACCATGAAAATAATGATAGAATAGAGAAAGACTAGTAAGCTCTTTTCCGTGAGAAAGAGGCTGTAGAGAAGCAAAGAGAACATCTTTTATTAGATTTTAGTCATGTGAAAACATTCCGTATCCTCAAAAATATGATAGATATTTGTATAAAGTTTTGAATACTTGTTGACAATATTCCCATTACAATTTTGTAATTGTTCCCAAAAGATAAATGACATGATTTTCAAAGTGTGAAACGTTGTCCAATATTGATTTTTTGAGTAGAAAATCAAAAAATATGGCCAGGCATAAACAAATAAGAAGGAAAAAAAAAGGATTTAATAACATAAGCACATACATATTATCAAGATATGGAAAAGGTTTCATTAACGTTTAGCAATTTGATGAAGTGATTAATAACAATAGAAAACATATCTTGGAACATTTTGGATTCAATGTCGATTCACATACATAACAATGAAAAATTATACAAATTGTTAGAAGATCTTAGAACTTTTATTTTTTGTGTTTATACGTGTTTTGAATTAAAAAAAAAGTAGTTTTCTTTGGCAGGAAAATGGATTTAGAAAGGTCACAATTTCAACCTTAGATAAGAGACAGATTAGGTTTTTTTCCAGGTATGACAGTCATACAAAAGTGTGATGCAAATAATTGGACAAACAATTTTTAAATAAACAGTACACTCACAAAAAAATTTAATAACATTATTTATATCATTAGTTCCATGAAAAGAAAGAAACAAATGAAATAATAAACAATTAAAATGTCAGCATTTTTTTAAAAAATGAGAATTCATGCCTACAAGGCAAACAGTACAAGTCTTCCATAGACAATTATTTAAAAAAAAATTTTTTGCTTTTTTTAATTTGGGGGAGAAAAAAAAGGGGGGACTTTGCAATCTCACATCATGCAAATTAAAAAAGAAGAATTCTTTTTCTAAATGTAAATCATGCTGCTTTTAGAACAATTTTTTTTTTTTTTTTTTTTCAACGAGAAAAGATACACAAGATCGTTGTCAATCTAAATGGTAAATAAGCAGGGATTATGGGAAGGGAATTTAACACCGGAACTTAATTCAACTAATAACACATAAAATTGAAAGACTGAACCATAAATATGCAAAATAAAAAGGAAAGCTGATGATTCTGGATGTTCAAATAAAGCAAAAAGATCACCTCAGCTAAAATACGAACCTTTTAAACTCCACTGGCTCACACACACAAAAAAAATTTCCACATCCTATGCTTATTCAAAGCAAATGATTGCTAAAGCACCTTTATATTGTTCCTATCACTATTGTCACTATGGATACTTGTTTTAACTAAACGTTCTTTTGCTTTGCCTCCCACCTTTTTTTTTTTTTTAAATTATAAAACTCCTATAATGTATGCATAAATCCGCTTCCAAAACACAGTAACAGCAACAGTTTATATCTTACAAACTCCAGACATGCAAGTTCAGAGTAATAAATGAATTTGAAATTTTTTTCCAAGAAGCTCAGTGATTGTAAGAAACGACATAGAAATGAAATTCTACAGAAAATACTATCCTTTAAAAAGGTGATTATAAAAAACTTTAATATGATGATATCCCATGTTATTTGTTTATAAATATATCAACATCTTTTTAAAAGGGTAAATATATATATGATGGCGATTAAATATTTAAAAAAAAATGCATAGAAAGTATCAAGTAAGCAAGCTAAATACAATAATATTAAGAAAATAATATTCTTTCCCAGTTTGAATTTTTTTTTTTTTTTTTTTTACATAAGGAATTTGCATCTCCATTATTTGTATTTGAACTTGTGTTTTCATGTTGATTTTTATAATCACAATGTTTCGACTACTGTACTCTCAAGTTATCTTCAGAGGTTTATCTTTTTCAAGTGTGCTGCCAACAGACACTTGAAAATAGGCAGATTTCGAAATGTTGTGAATATGAAAAACGGGCAAGGTAGACAAAAAATAAAAACAATTTATAGCAAACACAGCAGCAGAATTAAATTTTCTACCGATCGAATACTTTTAATGTGCAGAAAACTTTGTAAGGTTTTTGATTTCTGAATTTTGGTTCGATGAACGACACATGAAAAAACAACAATAACCACAAAAGTCTCCGCGTAATTTTACAAGGGTTTGTGTGCATGTGTGTGTGCTATGGATTACTTGCCACTTAGAGTTAAGGGCAGAGTAAACGTCTTTTTTTTTTTCTTTTTTTTTTTACTGTTTTTATAGTATAATCCTCACTCATGATGTTAAGCAAGCATTCGGCTGCCACTTTGGTTTCCGTGTGTCGGTAAGACAGCTTTCATGTAAAATCCTAAAATAAAACAAATCTTACAAAGTATGCACATGGGGCGGTAGAGAATATCTGCATTTGCTATACATTATTTTCTTATTCTTTTTTTTTTTTTTTTTTTTTTTTACTTCTTTTTTTTGCAAGTTCTTTTATTGTTAACTATTCTGGAGTTTTACCCGATAACAAAATAACACTAATCCAAATATGAATAAGGGTAATTTGTTTTTCAATAGCAAAATTTTTTATTTTTATTTAAGCCAGAATGACATTATTATGAGATTCTAAATAGGACAGCACTACTTCTCTCGCTCGATCAGTCCCTCTCTCTCTCTCTCTCTTTTCTTTTTTAACAATGAATGGTAGTTATTTAGAAATCAGATTTTTAACCCAGTGGATCTAAAAATATTACTCCGTCAACGAGATGCCATAATGATCAGAGTAAGCAATCTATAAGCAAAAGTTCTTACATGTGATCTGTTGAAGTGTGTTTTAGAGCATGAACGAGCTGCTGAGCCAAGTTTTCATCACTGCTTCCAAGGATCCTTCGAGCATCATCATCAATTTTGGGATTGAAAAGGAGACTCTTATTGTGCATACTTGTTGGCAGTGCTGTAGGCAGGGGCAATTCCGGTAACACTACAATTTCAAAGATCGCAGTATGAATTACATGTCAGTAAAAATATAATATATATATATAAGTTATATTCTTTTTAAAGAGAATAAGACAGATTTCCGCCAAAAACTTTTAAGTCACTGAGTCAAGGAAATAAATTATAATGATTAAAAGTTAGCACAAATAAAGATTGAAATATGTCAAGCTCTACAGATTTCCTTGTATTGGATGAGGAAAAGGAAACTGCTGCTGCTTCTGGTTCCAAAAGAAGTAGTTAGGTACAAAAATCATTCAGCACCTTCCATAGCAAAACAACTTCCATACGCTCATGTGCTGGGTAGCTGACACCCTCATTGCTAAGCACCACCAATTCAAAGTGGAACGAAAAAAGGTATCGATATAACAAAAGATCAAAGAGAAGAGAGAAGTTTGGCTCGTTTTTTTTTTTTTTTTTTTTTTTTTTTTTGTTGCCTCCAGTCATTCAATGTCCAAACTTTCCGACATTAAACTCTTTCTAGATACATTGACATTACAGTCAAGGGATATTTTAGAGTCGGAAGGATCATACCTTTGAGATTTGTAATCGCTACAAGAGGAGGAAGAGACTCAAAGCGAACTGGAAGATGTTTTGATGGACGGAGACCAAGTGTGAAGGGAAAATATCAGAAATACAAAGCCAGAATAACATTCCAAAAATGAATGTGATGACCAAAAAAAAAAAAAAAAAAAAAGTAGAAAAGGAAAACAGCACAAAAAAAAATCAAAACTCTCTTTGAACAATGAATTTCATTGATACAATATCAAATTTACAAAAATGGTGCAACGATTTGTTTTAAAGAACTTTCTTTGATACAAAAAAGCTTTACGTACATTCATTTTTGTGTGAGGATTGAAGCTAGAAAATATCACGTTGAAAATCTTTCATTAACCATGTCTTTATATTTAATTCAAGATTACACTATTATCTTCAATGAAATATTCAAAGGTTCTCTTATTAAATCAATTAATTTGCTGTCATACATTTCATTTTTTTCGCATACTTTTCCATTTTAATGGTTATTCATTAAGCAATACAAAATGTCTCCAAAAAAAAAAAGAAAAAAAATGTACTCACACTTTAACTGTTATCAACGTTGTATAAACAATAATGGTCATCAATTTGAACATTTGCAAACATGATTCTTCAATTACATTTATCTTCAGTATTTTAAGCTATTCTATTTCATTCGAGGTTCATGAATAAAGGTTTTATCGTTATTCAAAGTCTGAGTACATTTTTTTAGATAGCCTGTATATGAAGAGTCATAAAAGACAAAACAAGTGTCCATGGATAATTAAATTTTACAAAGACATTTTCTCAAGACAATTTGTATTCCTATATGTCAACAAATAAGAAATAAAATAAAAATATATAAACATTTATATATTTTTCACATTAATTTTGTAATTATATATATATATATATATATATATATATATATATATATATATATATATATATAACATGAACACATTTGACAAAACGTTTAAAATGCAGCATCCAGCAACTTTTTTCATAATAATTTTTTTTGTTATGTTTAATTTTTATTTGTCCCAAACAAAGCAAATTACCAGTGAAGTGTGAGAGTTTACTGTGATAGGGTCTAGATTTATACGAGTAACTTGGGGAAAAGGGGTTTAACAACAAGATTTGTTCAGATTACATTTGAATTTATACAAGTTGGTGCAGTTGAGGAAAACAGGGAACATGGAATTTCAGAATCAATAGGCTCAAAGAAATAAACTATTAAAGTAAAAATCTCCCAGCATCTCGGTTGAAGTGAAGGGGTGAGATTTTGCTGCTGGGTGACTTATCATAACCAATGCATGTACAAATAAATTGATTACATCTCACTCGGCAAACTACAACTTATCAGAATATCAAATATCAGGAATTGGTCCTGAACATACATGTTGGTGCAATAAAATAGTTACAGACTAAAAAAAGTTATCTCCCAGCATCTGATATTAATTTTACTGCAAACGCCTAGGTCTAGGAAACTTAGTTCTTGTAAATCAGAAGAAATTACTTCAAAGTTTAGTCAATTTTATGAAAGAAAGAAAAGTCTAGAGACAAATTAATACTTTTTTAGGGATGTTCTATTTCCATTAACTCACATTCAATAATTTTAATTAAAGTTCCAAATTTGTTTAAAAAAAAAAAATCTTTATTCATACAATTGTTTATACCCATTTTTCAGAGCACATTGTTTTTTTTATAATAAATTCAATGTTTTACAAAAGGTTTTTTAATGAATTTTATTTCCACTCAGGATATCCCCTCTCAAAAAAAAAAAATAAAAAATAAATAAATAAAACAGAACCGCTAAACATCAAAATTGTTCTCTCCATTTTACTTATTTATACTTTCGAACGCAAAATGATGAAAAAAAAATATACTGTGTTTGTGCGTGAGTGTGTAAAAAGAATGCACAAAACACTTTAGCAATTATTTAGAAGATTCGTTTTCAAAATGATACGCATTTCAAAAAGATACAAAGGTTGAGAAAACGCTTAACATTTTTGGCATCAATTTTTGAACACGTTTTAAACAATCAAATCTTGACCTATTTTTATGCTTTTTTGTTTATTATTTATGTCATATGATATGCTTGATTAAAATAAATTTCCTGTAAAGATGTTTAAATATATCAAATGCTTTTCCTATAAAAATGGCAAAACTTACGGACTTCCAAAGAGGCCAAATTGTTCGCAGGTGCTAGTGTAACAGAAACTCGCCAAAGGCTTAGCGTTTCAAGAAGCACTATCTCAAAAGTAATGACTGCTTTTAAAAAGAGAAGGAAAAACGTTCTCAGAAAAGCACGAGTCTGGTTGAAAGATGTTGGACTCTTAAGTGGATTGTTAGAGAAGATCGCAAGACCACGGCTCCTAAAAATCACTGCAAAGCTCAATAAACAGTTACAGGACCCAGTTTCCACAAAAACTGCACAAATTTGGATTGTATGAAAGAGCTGTAAAAACCTCTGCTCTCAAAGACAAATGTTTCAATGCGATTAGAGTGGTGCAAAAACCTCCAAAATTGTGTAAAATGTAAAAGTGCAAAAATGTGATTTTCTCTGACGAATCATTGTTTTCCTTATTTCCGACCACCGGCCGAGTCTATGTTTAGAGACAGCCAAAAGAAGCATTTTATCTAGACTGCCTTTTCCCAACCGCAAAGCATGGCGGGGGTTCTGTCATGATTTGGGGTGCTATTTCTTGGAAATCTGCTGAACCAATGATTACTCTTCATGGAAGAATTGACAGTCGAAACTATTTAGGAATGTTGGGTGACCAAGTTCATTCTATGGTTCGAGAACTGTTTCTAGAGGGGAACATCATCTTTCAAGATGATAATGCCTCAATCCATACAGCTAGAATTATTAAAGATTGGCACGAAGAGCATTCCAATGAAGTTGAGCATCTCATTTGGCCACCACAATCCTCAGATCTTAACATTGAATATTTATGGTTGATTTTTGGAGATTCAAGTAAGAAATCGATTTTCGCGCCATCTTCTCTAAAAGAACTCGAGGATGTTTTAGCTGAAGAATGGGATAAAATTGCCTTGGAAACAATTTCAATTTGTATGAATCAATATCTCGGAGAATTGAGGCTGTAATTGCTGCAAAAGGTGGACCTACACCATATTAAAATAAATTTTGTTGATTTTTAAGGTGTTTCTTTTATTTTGTCCAACCCTTGTATACATAGTTTTTCAATTAATAATTTTAATTCTTAGATGAAATTTTAGATAAGGATTTTGTGAGCAACTGCATAAAGATGTAGGCAGTACAGCTAAGTTCCAGTGGTCTTTTAAATAACCTCAAGTGTGATATTGTTTCAAGCTTCCACCAACAGTTTTTAAGAATGTTATGTCTGACCTTTCTCCTTTACAACTGAAGTTGATGTAACAGTGGAATCCAAAAGGTAAAATCAATTATTTTGAGCTATGAACATTTTTGGGGGGGGAGGGCAAATTCGCTTGGTTCTGAGCTAGGTAACAATGGCCTACGAGGTACGGTCTTTTCTTTATCTCTTATATAGTGGTCATCTACGGGATGTATAAATTGTTACATATTCTAGGTTGTCAGTGTTATTCCATCTTCACACAAGCAACAAAAATTATTTCAAATGGAAGATTACTTAGACAATTACAAGAGACCAGAGAGATATATGCTTTTAGATGTGGGTAATTGCATTAAAGAGAGTCAGAGACAGGCATACATACAACTCACCAAACTATTCAGTTTGGCATGATATGCCCACATTCATCCCAATAGGGTTTCTAGGAACAACATTTTGGCAGGATTCTGCCTTTTGATTGTCTAGCCAAAAAGAAAGAAAATTGCACTTTTCCAAAAATCATATGATTCCCTGACTTTTGTTTACTCACTGAGGTCAATCTTTTAAACCCGAATCTGTCGATCATCCTTGCCACAAGCTTTGGCTATCGTTATATAACACATTTTGTTTGCATGTCGATTCATCTTGTAAAATTCTTTAGTACATGGTAAAATGGGTGTGTAAATAGATTAAGTTGACCTAAATTTAATTTCTTGGTTTTTTTTTTTTGGGGGGGGGGTAAAAATTAAGCAATCGTTTTCTATTGAAAGTCGACACGTGGGTAAGATTTCAGAACATGTGACACGAAAAGAAATCTTTGCACTGTTAGAAAACACAATTTCAGTGTCTTTAATTTCTGTTGAATTGTCAATAAGATATTTTTTTTCATCAAGGATTAACTGCAAATGTTGCATTATTAACTTTATTTGAAATAAGATTACAAATGTTTTTTGAATATCGCACAATTAAAGCATCTTTGCATGTATAATGGAATGTTTTAAGGCTGTATTTTGTTTAAAGTTTCTTCTAGAAAAACAAAGGACTGCATTTAACAATTGTTATCTACTCTAACACAATCTTTTGTTTTTTCTGTCGTGCATTATATTTTATAAATTTACTGACGTGTTCATTTTTCACAAAGGACAAAAACATTAAAACTTTACAGAAAAATAATTATTCAACTAGATGTAAGAAATGAATTAGAACTGAGAAATTTATTAGAAGCATTTTGTGAAAATTTACATTTAAATCACCTCCCCCCTCCAGAAACTTGTATATTACAGAGATTAAGATTTTCATAATTCCAAGAGAGTTGCAATATATTTTCACAATCAAAACAGTCGGTTTCACAAAAAAGTTGATCAAGATTAATATCCCAGTGATAATTAAAAGAATAACAATAAACTTTTTATTGAATTAATGTGGTTGACAGGAAAGGGGAAAAATAATTGAAAAATATTTATGAAATGTTTAAATACACATCATTGATAAAATTGTAAAGATTTATACTTGAAAATTGTTCTTGTTACGGTTTGTTAAAAAAAAGTTATTTTTAAGAAATTAGAATTGTAACATAGCGCGGATACATGTATGCAAATGCATGTAAAATGACGTCACTAGTATTTTAAAAAAAATAAAGACTTTAAGAAGGAGATCACGTTAGAGATGGAAATAACGTTCGAGATCACATCGGAGGAGTGGGTAGCGTTCGCAATCACGTTAGAGGCATGAGTAACGTTAAGGGACATCACAGCGGTAATGAGAGAATGAGGAAAGAAATGTTGTTGTACAATAAAAACCGCGGGTTGAATTTCTTTTCTATTCTTTGCCTCCTTTGCAACTGAGGCTACGTGTTGGTTCCCGGACAACGTTACAGAATTTTATCATTTTAGAATACATTCTAATAATAATTGTTGTTGGATAGCGTTTGTGACATGATAAAAACTTATAATTTTTTTTTTTTTTTTTTTTTCATTTACATTAAAAAGTACTCTCCCTTATTTATTTAAAAAAATAAAATAAAATAATAAGGGAGGGTACTTTTAATGTAAAATATTTAATCTATATTTAATATAGAAATTAGTTTTTATTGGTTAACCCGAAAGTCTGTTAACTATCAAAGCACCCCATATGTTTTGACGAGTGAGGATTGAGTGGACTATTCATAATTCAGGGCAGATTGAAAGTTAGGCAGGGTCTAACTTTCCAGGCATTTTTATCAGTATTATATCGATTTTATTTAAGTCAGTTGCTCTGCCAAGTCCACACTAGTATTTTGCCTATAACTAGAGAAGTGAATTTGCAATTTGAACTAATACCTTTACCAGAAATATTCTAACCTGCTTTCACTCTCAAAAGAAAATGGATATACTCTATAAGTGCATATGTGGGCAGTGTATACTGAAGCAAGAGTTTCGGAATCCCTAATGCATCTCCCCTAAATTAGCACTGTTTGAGAAAAAACAAAATTCAAGACAACTGGAAGTAATGAAAGGATAAGAATTATAATACGCATCAGTTCATGAGTGGTTTTGTTACTGATGGACTGATGCTCTATTCATTCTTAGGAGGGCTATCCTCCCATGTTTTATCAACTCTCTGAAAAGGGGTTAACTTATTGCTGAAGCACCCTAGAATGCAGATGAGGTTGTTCAGGCATTTTTTATTAAAAAACAAAAAAAACATGCCTAATCTGGTGTCTAACCTCCTGGCAAGGAAGTAAATAATATGCCAGGATAAGCAGAGAAAGACTTGTGTTATTTTAGAATGTTCCATCTCTTAAATTCATAGCTGGAGCAAGGATATATGGATTAAAGTTCATGAAAGACATGTAGTAACCCTGACAGAACTCAAACCTGAAGCTAAGAGTCCACATCTGTAAATATTACCCCATGCCACTTTCAGGGCTATTAGTGCAATTAAGTAAAATGAGCAATCTGAATAGAACTTGAATAATATTTTTAACATTAATCAGGTTTGTTATAATCGATATGAGATAGAAATTATTAGTCTTTTAAGAATTTTTTTTTTTTTTTTTTTTTTGCAATAATCATCTTTTGTTCTTAGCTCCTTAAATCAAGTAGTCTCATGCATTGTCTGGAGCCATTTCCATTAAACATAAATTAATTAATAAAAATCGCATAATCAGAACTAATAGATTAAACAACTCTTTAATCCAACATTTTCATGATTACATGAACCCTAACATTTGACCTCCTAACTCTCAATTTTTTGGACAACTATATATGTTGAGGAAAAGATTAATGAGTTCTCTGGTAACACTAAATAATTCTTAAAAGTCTCCACAATTAAAGTAATCTGCTTTATTCATCTCCTGACAAGGAGGTTAGACAAGGTCAGATGAAGTTTTGAAAAACCAGCAGACTGGCTGGAGTGGACTCAGGCCAACAAAACCTGCCTGAGCAGCCTCTCGGCATTGTGTTACTAGCACATTAAGTAATTAGTAACTAATCTGAAGGAGAGAAGGTAAAGCATGGGCGGATGGATCTCCTAGAATTGAACAGAACAATACCTCAGCCTGACAGAAGCTAGGTCACTGTTGAACTGATTGTCGAGAATGCATCGTCAACTAATATGAACACCTACTTAAGCTGTGCCAAGTATTTTTGTAAATGCTATGTCTATGTTCAGAGGGTTTTTTTTAAGCAATTCATATTTGCTACGTCCATAGTTATCAGTCATTATAAGTTAGAAAGTCATTTATATAAATGAAGCATTTATATTGTATTGACATCTACTGATAGCAAATGTCGTAACTGATAAAACAAGACTTACAAACTTAATATGGAACATTAATTTGCATTCAAAATACATTTTTTAACATATGCAAATGTCATAAAATATAATAAAATTCATTGATTTCCTCGGTATACTGCTCATATTTTATTAAAACAATTAATAAGACATACAAATTGACATATTTATCTTTACTATTATATAAAAGTCACTTTGTGTGTGTGCGTGAGAGAGAGAGAGAGAGGGGGGGGGAGTTCCTCATAAGTTCCGAAACAGCTGAACCTATCTTTTACAAATTTCACACAAAGGTAATTTATATGTCTGCCAGTGTTCTTAGATATGTTGTGTACAGAATTAATCAGATAAGTATCAAAAATTGAAAAAAATCTGATCCTAAAAATAGTCTTTCTGTTTTATAAATAAAAAACAATATTTATAAGGGAACATTTTACATTACACCGGCCAAGGGAGGTAATTCTCAGCAAATCATATTTTTTTCTTTCTTTAAAAAAAAAGAAAAAGAAAAAAAAGAACTATATTCATCTAGAGTATTCAACTACAGATCGAATGGTCCACTGCCAAGCCCGTGTGTACCTCACTATTTTATTTTACTTTTTTTCTTATTGATGAGTTCAATTTATGATAAAAGAAGACATACTATTTAAAATCGCCGCAAATCATTTCTTCATTCGCATATTTTAAAACTAAACATTAATCAGAAGTGACTTTTCCAGGGAATTCATCATCAAGCGTAAATATCAGCTGACATCATATTATAAACAAACATAAATAAAATTTGATGAACGACATTATAATTTTTTTATTTATTTATTTATTTATTTTTTTTTTTGTGAATTAGTTCACCAGGGAACTTATTCCTCATAATATATAATATTCAATATACAATTGGTTCTATAATAATGCATACATAATTTATTTGCGTGTATTGACATATTTAAGCGTATTGTACGACCAGGCAAAGAAACTTTAAAAATAATTATTTTAACAAAGAGTGAACAGTCTGAATCTGAGGTTCAAAACTTCAACCAATGATGTACAAAATAGAAATCAAAAATAGCTTGACTATGAAACTTTAAATTTAGAGAACATAATTAGATGTCAAAGTAACTGGTTTCCCCCTTCCTCCATTCTTTATTCAGCAATGGTCATAAAACTTAAGAACAGAGACTACTAAGCTAATTAAGGGATGCATAAAAATTAGGAATATCACGATAGTTAGACAATACATAACTCCGAAAATGTGACAGTGATACATGTTCATTCACATAATTCTGAGGCAGCACATTCAAGATTGCAGAAAACAATGCGAAAGGAGATTACTGGTACATCTCTGAGCACACACAGATTGGAGAGAACTTGAATGCCTACTAGACACTGTCCTCGAGTGTCTAAGGTCTCTCTGTACAACCCCTGTACTATTGTCAGAACAATCTGGCATAAGGATACTTTTTCCATAGAAGTAAACCCTGACCAAATATTCAAAATCACATAGTAGTCGCTGCCCAAATAAGATCTTCTCACTATGGCTGACTCGCATTAGCTTTAACAAGGAATGGTGCACCTTCTCCGAGTGATGTTACCTCAAGTAACAGCACGAAGCTGGATACTCCACCAGACTAGATAAATTCTTGTCCTGGAATCCAGTAAACCAAGAGACCAAAATGAAAGATATACTGCAACGTATGAAAATGGTTAATTGGGGAGAGGAAAATCATGTTCTATATTTCTTTACTAACTCAGTGTTTGAGAGATAAAGAACTTAAATGGAACATTCGAATATCTATGTATCTCATATAGAGTTCAAGTGTTAGCCCCAGGTCGTGGGCCTCTTGATTTCTGAGAACTTCGACTGAAGTAAAATAAAACAAAAATGTGACTGTGCAGAGGGTCTAATGTGAATGTATATCATCGCAGGTTTGGTCTGGTCAGTCGCAGCACAAGACAATATTCAAGCATTGCAGTGGGGTACGAATCATAAAGTAATTTGTGAGCAACAGAAGCAACGGTTACATTCTGGCGAGTAGACAGTAGATCTAATTCAAGCAGATCATATACTCCAGAGGGAACAGGGTCACAACAGGGAATATGTAGCATATATCTGATGGCACGATGCTGTATAGGATGCAAAAATAAAATTTATTAAGACACTGTTTTGGTGTTTAGTTTCTAAATTTGGGATTATTTAACTCATTATTTTTACATATAAAAAATATGTGGTGGTAGTGGTGGTTGTGTGTGTGTGCGCATATTCTTGGTGCAGTATTCACACTGAGCAAATTGAGCTAGCTTCCTACTTCTCCCGCACATCATTTCTGACCGTAGCATGGTGGTTCTATGTGAGATCCGCTCAAATGGCAACCAGATGCTATTCCATTGATGAAGACCAACAACTTGCAAGACAGATTTTGCCATCCTGATGGAAATTGCTCAGGTTTTCAATTGCTCACTAAAGTACTTGCACCAATTCAGAAATGAGGATATAGAGGGAAAAATGTCCCGGATCACTTCTACTGTCTAATGGCAAACAGCTTGACGAAACCACTGAAGACATCACTGTCACAGGACAGAGGAGAGTGGTTGTAAATTCAGTTGTGTGTATGTATGCATTAATAAATACTGAATAGGTAAAAAGTTGGCCAAATCATTAAAAGTTGAATAAATTGTAAAACAAAGTTCAAATTGTATCTTTCACTGTTTGGACTTCATCTCTACACCTTTATGGGGTTTCTCAAAAAAAGTCACAGAGATTTACTTAATTAGTCCTAACTAATCCAGTATATGATAGTTTCATAAACACCTATTCAATCACCACATACAACCATTTTTCCTTTGTTTAACTTCGCAAAAGTCTACTAAATTAAAGATGCATAGCACTATGGACATACATTTATTATCCAGACATGTCTGATTGAACATGATTGAGTTTTTATTTTTTTCCTATTCTACAGGTAATTCTCTCTATTCACCAGCTAATATTTCTTGCATTGGCTGGCAGATTGTATATTATAGAATCAAGTGATAATTTTTTGGCCATTTGCACAAGCACTTCCGATTGGTGATCCTGAATGTTGTCAAGGATGGTTGTTGTAGTTGCTATCGAGGCTTAAGTATATTTATAGTAAATTTGTTAATTTGTTCTATTCACCTATTTATAATTTATTTTATCTTAGTTGTCTGTTGGACAGTAGAGGTAAGTATGGGGTGTGGGGGGAGTTGATTTTTTTTTTTTTTTAAAGCCCAAAAAACTATCACTTCGTGCCATAATATGCAACCTGCCAGCTAAATCAAAAAATATTACCCGATGAATAGAGCAAATTACCTGTAGAATTGGAAAGAAATGTAAATTCAGTCGTGTTCAACCAGACATGTTTAGATAACGATTTGCTGCTGGATTATACAAACATAAACTATAATTATAATTATTGTTAAATCTTTATTTAAGTTATCGATCGACTGATAAACTTCTTTCACCTTATAGCTTCGCTTTCAGTTGAATTCTATCCAATATTGCTTATCTACTACTTAGATATCAAATCATCATCATATTTGGTTTAACGCTTTATTTTACACTAGCCTGGGTGCCCGGGTGTTTGGGTGTGTGTGTTGAGCAAAATAATAAAAAAGAAAGTGGCAGGCAGAAATAAAAAAAAGAAAGGCGGGCTAGAACCCATGATGCGAAGGAGGAAAAAAATGAGAAGGGGGGGGGAGAAAAAGAAGAAAGAACATGACGTCTTTGCCGTTGCGTCCATCGCCAAACCAGAAGTGGTGACGGTTTAAATTAAGGCTAGTAATCGTAAAGAGGGGATGACTTTAAAAAATACCGGCGAAAAAAGCGACCCCTCCTCCTTATAGTGTCTAAAGTGCCTAATTGAGAGTGAACGAATTAATGTTTTTCTGACAATTTTTCAATATTTGTCGTCCGAAGGGTCGAGCTTCAAAACGATACCGATCTCGTGAAAATCGGTCGCCTCTGTCGAAAGTTTTAGGCAGACATACATACATTTAAACAGACAGATAAGATTTATATTATAGATGCTGGTATGTGTTGGACGGTTTTTTAGAAATTGACTTACAAACTAACCTATATTTGACCCTCTTTCTCTCAAATCTATGTTTTTCTGTGCCTTCCCCTCTAACTGACACTACTATCTCAACAGTTTTGGACTACTAACACAAACAATCTCATCTATTCTTTCAATGTGACTAAACTAATGAAGTCTCCTATTCTGCACACATCTCCCTATACTGTCCAGATTCAATTATCCTCTGAGATCACAAGCTCTAAACCTTTTTTTTTTTTACACAGGAATCACCAGTTATCAAGGCCTGGAGGCCACTTGAGGATAAGAGTTAATGGATATACATTATTCAATGTGATTATAGCGTAGTAAACATAAGTAGTGGGAATTTTGTAAATTGGATTACTTAGGGGGACGGTTCATCAAGAACTTGTTTACATTGGACTTGAAGACAATCAGATTGTAGTCAGTTGGAAAGCAGGCAATCGGAAGAGAATTCCACAGGCCTGTAGTTCTAAGAAAGAAGCTTTGTTCATGGAATCTACGTTTAGGTTTAGGCACAGATAAAGAGTGTGGGAAATTATTGATAGTGGTTTTGGCTAGACGAGTGTTTTTTGTGAAAGTTTGGTGAGGGGGGACCATAGATTGAAGCTCAGCTAAGCACTTGCCATGAAAATAAGATAAAGCAGAGACAGGCTCGCAACGTCTCTTCTGTTGGAAACAGGTTGCAGGGAAGAGAAAATGCATCTCCCACTAAGCTACGAAATCTATTTTGAACTGTCAAAGCCGTTAAGATTCACATTACACATTCATTATATCATTTCTTTTTATGCAATCATATCTTTCAACTCTTCTTATTATATAGTTACTTTATAAATACAAAAATACACAATAAATGATCTCCAACTAAAATAATTACAAATAACACCGACTAAGTTACTAATACCAGACAATCACTTAACAGGTATGATAAGTATCAATTTCTTTATATATATAACTATATTTTTACAACAGAAGTTAAATAGCTAATGCATATTATTAGCAGTATATGATGTTCTTTCTTTTAATTCAGTTTTTTTTTTTCTTGTAACAGAAAAGAACAATCTGTATACTAAAAAAATTTTGAAATCTTGTTTTTTATTTTATTTTTTTCCTGGAAATAGGGGTGGGGACAGAAGGCAATAACAAACATGTTTTCTGTATAATATTAGGCATTTGTAATTTGTTTGTTTTTAACATAATGTAAAGCAAATCTTTTTTATTTTGAATTACAATCTCAGAATTTTTAAATGAGGATTAATAACTTGTATTAGAAAAGATTACTGAGAATAAGTCAACATAAATAGAATTGATTCATGAGTGTTTCCAGCTATGAATTGTTTTAATTAAAACACCAATAAATAATCAAATTAGTAACATTAATTGATAAAACAAAAACATTGTTTGTTCTGCAAACAGTTCATTCGTTATACCTAAAAAAGTTTTATTTCAAACTGATTTTATGAGCCTTTTTTTTTTTTTAACACGAGTTTTCAAAAACAGAGATACAAGCATCAAGCCGCATGGCATTAAAAGAAACCGAGAGGTAATATGTTTCCCGCCTGAGTATTTATTTACCCATTTTTCATTGCATCAAGATATGGAGTAAAGTTAATGGGGGGGGGGGGGTCCAAGCTCCTCTGATGGAGAACTCTGAAAGATTATAAAAATAGCCTGGAATAAACCTATCGAGATTACTAAGAGCATCTCTGGAGACTGGCAATGAACCAATCTTTTTTCTGCAAGAGAAGGTGATGATGGCCTCCCCAGTCTGAGCAGAACCATACTTCACTTTGTTTTTAGGCTGAAGACTCAATTTTATCCTGTGGCTGTCCCCTGTATGGCAACAATGGAAGGAAGAGAGACAATTGTCCCTATCTAGTTGTATAAATGTGTTCTGAACCCAATATTTTTTTTTAACTATTAGATCCCCATTTATCAAGATCAAAAACCACTCAAGGATACAGGTTAATGAGATGGAATGATTGTCACCAGAGACGAAAAATGCTATGACAGTAATAATATTGATCACAAGTATGAACTGTGATTAATTATAGGGGGGGGGGGGGTTATGACAAGAATTTGTTGACATTGGAGTTGAAGATGACCCAGTTATAATCAACTGACAAAGCAGTTCGGTGGATGAGCATTTTCATAAAAATAACAACATAGTAGAAACTCCAGCAACACTAATTATTATATCATAGCTCTTTTAAATTGTTTATCCTGGAATTATAGTATATCGGTTGGATCATACCCCTATTATTTTTCACCCAGCTTTAAGAATCTCATTTATGTTTCAGTCACCAAGTTCTCTGCCCCTAAAGAAGGTTTGAGAGATATTACTAAGCTGCTCTTTTGTTTTTTGATGTTGAATTTTTCTACTTTTCTTTCGTTTGCTTAATTTATTATTTTGTTGGAGGCTTGGAAGTCCTGAGAATGTGAATGAGGTAGGTAACTGATTCTGCTGAACAATATTATATGAATGTGTATAATCAAAGAGTAAGATAACCAATGAAAGATCAAGAGATTCCTCGTCCCCCAAATCCATGGCCTTGTGCGTAATTACATTGTATAACATATATAATAATATTAAAAATCATACCTGCTAATATATTTCTACAAAGCCACTATTTTATTCATGCATGGAATAGTGTTGTCATGTCTGGGCTAATGCATCAATCAATTATCTTTCCCTACTAGACAGTGCACAAAAGAAGTCATACCAAGTTCCAGCCTCTGTCACATTAACATAATGTTGCATTCCTGTGCTTATTTTACAAATACTTCAACAGAATGTAGTCTAACGAATTTGCTGCATTTATTCTCCCTTCAACATAAACCACCAAGATAAGCAGCAAAATCCCACCCCTGCAGAGGTTCCTACTTTAATAGGTCCTTTCTTCAAACCACTTGCATTTGAAATCCCCTCTTTGCTCCATTTCCCAGATTGTACCAACAAGCAAAAATTTAAATGTAATGAGAGCAAGCGTAACAGTGCACAACTTTATAAATCTGACCCTTAATTAAAAATACACCTTTACATCTCAATGACATTAAAAGAGAGAGAGAGAGAGAGAGAGAAAAAAAAAAAAGAGAGAGAGAGAGAGTTTAAAAATCGACTATTATTTTGATATAATCTGGTATTGTAACATTAATTTCGTCTGTGTTTTTGTAATCTTGTAAAATGTAACCGAAGTTCTAAATTGCTATACCATTGTATTGTTTATTTTCTGGGTTTTTTTTATGTTTTTATTAATTTTCAATTGTAGTTATTTTGCTAATTTATGCTCATTGCACTAAGAATAGTATCTAAGGTGTAAAGTTGCAATTAATGTCTTGCGCATCTCTGAAAGTGAGAAGTTAACAGATTTTCAAAGCTACACATAATTACAACTTAAGTACCTGTCAACACTAATTGTTCTTCAAACTTTTCTCCATAATACATATGAACTATTTGTTAATCGGTTTGATTTTAAAATAAAAAACAATTAGAAAAATTGAAAAGAAAAAAAAGCATAAACAGAATTCTACAGAGCTCTACAGTGTTGGATAACATCTGGTCGTTTTAAATATTTGATTTTATTGTGGATAATTTATAGTTTTGAAATTGATTATCTTGTCTCATTTTTGACATAAGAAACAAAAGTAAATATGAATTTAAGATAATGCAAATTCTCTCTCTCTCTCTCTCTCTCTCTCTCTCTCTCTCTCTCTCTCTCTCTCTCTCTCTCTCATGTTATATTTATTTATTAACAAATAATATATAAATATTTACGATAACAATATGGATTAAAAAAAAAAGAAGTATAATGTTTGGAATGATAAACATCTTTTCATTCATTTTTTTTCTCTCATTTTATTTATTTATTGTTCATCTCTCTTCTTCATGGGTTGAGCGTGTGCTAAATGAAATTGTCCGCTATCATTAACAATAATGCAAAAAAAAAAAAAAAATCGACTGGGTTTCAATTTCAGTTTGAAGCACTTGCCTAACTAATGTAACTACACTGAAAACCTGTAATTCAATAAAATAGGAAAGTGGTTGTCTGTGACACATACATGTTACATACACGAAGCTGAGTGATCGCTTGCTTTTTAATCACAAATACATGCTAAAATATTCCTCTATTTTGAGATCAAGTTACATTTGAAAAAGAACTTTCATTTTAACTGTTCTAATTGGCTGCAATTTGTAATTTAACTCACCAAGTGATTCATCTTTTAGTAAGTTTTTTTTTATCTATAATTTTATCTCTCTCTCTCTCTCTCTCTCTCTCTCTCTCTCACACACATTTTATACACTATTAACTTTGCTTCTATCAAGCTCTCCATTTGTCAACTGTCAAAAGCAATAAAGGAAAGACAAAATAGAATAGAAAAGGATATACACCTGCAATAACTTCGGATTAATGCATAAGAAAGAGATTCTAGAAAATGTCTAAAATGTAAGGCTTAAGCTTAAAGAGTTTCAAGAAGAAATTAAAATCCAGGAAATCTTGCCTAATGACTATGTATCAAAAATGTAAATCTGAAATATTTTGAGTTTTTAACTGGGAGGTTGTGCCTATAAAAATTCTTTAAAATATTTAAAAAATAAATAAATAAATGAAATAAAAAAATGAAATTTCAGGAATATTTATTGATTTTTTTTTTTTTTTTTTTTTAATTTTTTTTTTTTCTTAAATATTACATTTTCACCCCAAACAAGGCACATTGCCACTTTGATCTAGGGAGCTACTATCAGGGACCTAAGTTGCAGGGGTACTAGGGAGTTTAGCAGCAAGATGTCTGTTCACATTACACTTGAACTTCTGCATGACAATATAATTGGGGAAGCAGGAAACCGAAAGAGAATTCCAAAGTCTAGCAGTTCTGGGGAAGAAGCTATTAGAGTAGAAGGCTTTCCTATATCTAGGGATTTCTACCGTGTGTGTGTGTGTGGGGGGGGGGCTTTGCTGCTTGTCAGGTTTGTCGGGTGTATTTTAATCGAGGGGGTACAAGGGCTTGTAGTTTGTCAGAGCATCCATCATTAAAATACTTGTAAAACAGGCAGAGGGATGCAACATTTCGTCAGTGGGACAGAGGTTGAAGCTTAGGTGACAGTTCGGGACCTATCAGGTTGGCGACTCTTTTTTGAACCCTGTCCAGGAGCGAAAGACTAGTAGCAGATGCACCAGCCCAAATGTGACAGCAGTACTCCATACATATGCGAATGGTGGCTTTGTAGATCGACAGGATACTTTAAGTTGTAAGTAACTTTCTAGCACAAGAGAGAGCCCACCTTTTTTTGCAGCAATCTTGGCAATGATCTCGATGTATCTATTCCAACTCATGTTTCCTTTGAACATTAAGCCAAGGAGCTTGAACGAAGTACTTTCAGGTAATGTATCTTTAGCCATAGGTATTGGTGGTTGGTAAGGTTTCATGTAATTATTAAAGGAAACGAGCTTTGTCTTGGCAGAGTTGAATGTTACCATCCATTATTGACCCCATTCCACTACAGACTGAAGGTCTTCCTCTAGGGTTTCTGCCATTACCTTAGATATATGCACATTAGTTTTCCCCATGTGCCTGCTATACAGCATGGTGTCGTCGGCAAATATATCCATCTCAGAAACAATTTTATCAGGCAAGTCATTTATTAATATCAGAAATAATAAAGGTCCAAGGATCGATCCCTGAGGTACACTAGCATTTATATCAATTTTTTTTTTGATATACGCCTATTGAGGACAACCTGGATTCTTCTCTAATTTAAGGATTTAATTATGCTAAGCATTCATCTAGTAATATCCTAGGATATGACTGTCACAAGAAAACCATCGTGTCATACCCTGCCAAAAGCCTTAGATATATCTAAGGCTAATGCCCTCCCCTCCAGTGCTTGGTACAAACGTTCAGAGATTACAGTTAGAATATCTGCAGTAGAACGGGCTTGCCTAAATCTATATTGGTAGTCAGACAGAAGTTTAGCAGCTGTAAGGTGGTGGATTAGAGCTTGATCAATTAAGGACTCAAATATTTTGATGAAAAGAGGGAGGAGGCTAATTGGGCGTTAATTTAATGGGTCAGTTCTTTCGCCAGAGTTTTTGTAAACTGTTACCACAGAAACAGTTTTCCAGCAGTCAGAAAAGCAAGATTCATTAAAGCATTTGTTAAAGAGTTTAGAAAGAACTGGAGCAACCTCGGCGGACCATTTTTTTAATAGCACAGCCGGGATGAGATCAGGTCCATATGCTTTTGAGGTGTTTAGGTTTTTTTTATTATATCATGTACTTGAGAAGGCGTGATTTTCAGATCACCTAGTGTGGTTTCTGTCCGCAGAGAAAAATCAGGGAGGGAATGGCTGGCTGGGTCCGAGGTAGAGTTTGAGGCAAACTGACGAGTAAGCATGTTAGCTTTCTCATTTGCTGTGCAAACAACCTCATGATTACTGTTAAAATTACACACAATTCGAAGATATCTGAAATTTGACAAGATTTCACCTCACCTCTTTGACCTCTTTGAATCAAACTAAATTTAAAAAAACGTATAGTCTACAAAAATTTTTCAAAGTCATCATCTATATAGTAATATGATAGCGCGTGTGTTATTTTCTGTGTCATGCTTACATCTTTTTTCTTCGGGATAACTTGTTTAAGTGTTATGACTTTTTATTACTTGTAATAAATAATTTTACCAAGAATTCTTCATAAGTTTTGGTTTCGATTATAGCTGAAGGAATCCAAGTTACACACACAAATTTTTATATATATATATATATATATATATATATATATATATATATATATATAGAGAGAGAGAGAGAGAGAGAGAGAGAGAGAGAAGGGGGGGGTTCTTCATAAGTTTACCTTTTGTTTTCAATTCAAGCTTACGCACTCATGTCATATGGATATATACTTTTTATTTTTATTTTTTTTTTTTTAAATCAAAAATTTATAATATATAAGAATCAACAGAAAATTGACTATTATTAGATATACGAAATCTGTATAAATTAAAATATCATATTTAAGCGTATTTTACGACCAGGTTACACTGGGCATCCTTGCTAGCTTAGATGAATACTTTTACAGTTTTTACACAAAAGCTACAATATCAGGGCGACTACATTTATGCAGAACATTCACAGAATGACAACATCAGTATATTATATGTGAAAGAGTCTGTTGTGGAATTTCCACAGGTCCTGCTAGTGATTGATTAATTAGTTAACTAAACATTGTACATACAAACATATACAAATAACGTTATATAAATAGAGATAACAATATATTTTTCTACAAATACAAAAAAATGCATGTATTCCAATATTTAAACTTCAAGACAAAATTTTTACAAACAAAATTCGATCACTACTTAAATGTAACGGGAACTACTTTTTAAAAATATAAATAATAAATTAATATTTTCAAAGGTCACTTTATTTTTCAACAAAAGAAATAGAACAATACGCTTCTTTGAACGTATAAACTGCAAAAGATAAAACCTAAGAAATGGACAAAGAAAACCTTATTCTACTAACTGTTTCAGTACTAACAACAATGTATTTACCTTTAAAGGTTTTCAACTATCAGAGACTGACTTGCATCTGAAGTAGATATTGTAAATGTCAGAAGAAGGAGTCATAAGTAACTCTATAAATAATGCAATGTGTGTAATTTATTCGTCTTTCACTTTTGTTATAATGAACTCCGAAGCAACAATAATACAAGAACTCAACAGGAAAATTAGCAAACATTGTGCACTACTAAAATTGGTTGATAATGGAGAACATTGTCTTTATGGTAGAATAAAAAGATAATAATTTTTAAAATGCTCTCTACATAAAAACTAGTTGAAGTACCCGCCAATGTCAGGTTAATGAAATCTAGATCTAAAATAATTTGACTGTCTAAAATAAATAAAAAGTTAAATTTTTAATAAAATAAAAAAATGTTCAACACATGCGATGATTTGATAAAAAAATGAAACACTTCACATATTTTTATATGTTTATTTATAGATTAGTAGCCTGGGTGCTCGGCGTTGCCCGGGTGTTTGGAGGCATATGTTAAGTGGTAGTAAGTAGGCAGGCAGGCTAAAACCCGTACTGCGTAGCAGGAAAAGAACGTGAAAAAAAGATGATGTCTTTGCCATTGTGTCCATCGACAAACCAGAAGTGGCGAAGGTTTAAATTAGGCTAGCAAATCGAAAAGAGGGGATGACTTGTGAAACTATCAGCGCAAAAAGCGACCCCTCCTTGTAGAAAAGTGCTCAGTTGAGGATGAAGGAATTAATATTTTTAGCCAATTTTTTTATATTTGTCGTCTGAAAGCTGAAAGGTCGAGCTTCAAAACGATACTGATCTTGTGTGAAAATCTGTCACCTGTCGAAAGTTTTAGACAGACATACATACATTTAAACAGACAGGTGAGATTTCTATTTAAGATTATAAGCATGTTATTCAGTCAACTAATAAAAAATATTAAATTGGAAAGGAAACACTAAAAAATGTCAGAAGATTTGTTTCTAATCATATTTTTACATACTTTTAATTTTTAATATGCTTTTAAAAAGTTTTAAGAACTAACGTTGATAAGGACAGGCAGTTAATTTGGCTCTTATATCGACCGTTTAACTGCAATGCTATGACACATACAGACAACTTTGCTCTTTGCTTTGGTGAAATAACTTATGCAATTTTTGGTGTTTTCTCTATTACATGATAAAAATATTACTTATACCCTAGATGCAAATAGTTTCAAAATTTCCTCTGCTGAAATAGACATTAAAAAGGATACAGAGGTGAAACAATAAAACAGACATAAAAGACAATACTCATACAGGGTGAGGGTGGGGTGGGGGGTGTTGGGAAGGAAAATGGGATGAGGGTGGGGGTAATTTAGAAGGAGGAAGAACATTATAATTAACAGTTATATATACAAAAACACAATGGACTCAACAACCTTTTGAATGCATTACAAAACGTGCATTTCTTTAATAGCGAGTGATGCGAGTCAAATTATATTAATTCTCTTTGGGGGGGGCAGCTATCTCGGAGAGTAAACTGCTGGGGTTTAAATAAGACTGTATATCAATTCGATCGGGCATCAACACTTGCTGTTTCAAGTTATTAATAAAAATTTTACCTGTTAGGTTAAAGAATACTAAGAATATCCGTTCTTCGGCCAATGGTTTTAAAAGTAATCTTTTTTTTCTTTTTTATTTTATTCTCTAAAAAATTTTCAGCATAACAGATTAGATCTTCTGTATGCCCGTGAAACTACAGGTATTGATAGCTGATCAGGTTAAGCACTCTGGTTGTTTCTCCTCTACAATATATATATATATATATATATATATATATATATATATATATATATATATATATATATATATATATATAAGCAAATGGAATTTTTTTTTTTTTTTTTTTATTTTATTATTTATTTATTTTATATGATACTTGTGCCTGCATAGGTAATTCTGTTATTCAAGAAAAGGTTATCTAAATATAAATCTCACCTGTCTGCTTAAATGTATGTATGTATGCCTCACAAAAACTTTCGAAAGAGGTGATGGATTTTCACGAGATTGGTATTATTTTGAATCTCGACCCTTCAGATGACAAATATAAAAAAATTGGCCAAAAACATTCATATCTTCACCCTCACCTGGGCACTTTTCTACAGGGAGGGGTCGCTTTTTTCGCCGATATTTTCGAAAGGCATCAGCTCTTTTCGGTTGTCTAGCCCTCATTTAAACCTACGTCACTTCCAGTTTGATGATGTGCGCAACGGCTAACGCATCACTTTTTTTCTTTTCCTCCTTCGCGATACAGGTACGGGTTGGAGCCTGCCTGCCTACTACCACTTTTTTCTTTTCTTCTTTTGCTCAACACACACCTACAAACACCCGGGCAACGCCGGGGACACCCAAACTAGTTTATTCTAATTGGAACATAGAAAACTCACAAATAGAGAATCTTGCAGGGATCGCATTTTTTAGTTCATGAATTGTAATTGTTTCAGCTTTTATTTAATAACAGTATTACCTACACAAAACACGTGGGTCAACGAGGTGTGTGCGATGGTGGTGGGGGGTTATAACGTGTATACAAGAGGGACTCATCACCTGAAACTGTAATCAAATGTGTTTAACATTCAAAAATAAATGTAACATTGTTGGAATAACAGGAAACTCAACTGATCAGGAATTTCTTTTTTTTTCTTCTTGTTTTTGTTTGTAATCTCATTTTTTTTCTTACATTCAATTTTCTTTTTTTTGTTTATTTTTAAGATGTTTTATTCTTAGCAAAAAAAAAAAAAAAATTTTTTTTACTGTAAACAAAATCTTAAATAATATTGTTTTTATATATTATTTAATTGGAATTCATTATTGAGATGAGTATTATTTATTAATTTATTTATTGCAGACTATTATCCCCATCTTTCTTAGCTGTTGTTTCACAACGTTTCGGCCAACTATTCCTCTGGCCTTCATCAGGTGGTAACCACGACGGGATAGGAACTCCAAATCTCCTATCCCGTCGTGGTTACCACCTGATGAGGGCCAGAGGAATAGTTGGCCGAAACGTTGTGAAACAACAACTAAGAAAGATGGGGATAATAGTCTGCAATAAATAAATTAATAAATTGACAGTGTTTTTGTTTTGTTTTCTTAAATGATTCATATTGCTCATTTTTAACTAAAATTATCCACTCCAAAAGATATATGCATATGTATTCACATCCAATTTGGTGTTTTTCATTAAATTGTTTTTAAAAGTAAGCAAAATGTTTATCGATTACAAATACATTTTTTTTTTAAATCCTATTTATTTTGAACTCTAATACAAGCAAACCGGTATAAACATTAAAATTCAAAGTATTAATGAATCTTTAACAGATTCTTTTTTTTTTTTTTTTAAAGTAAACACGTTTAATTCATGTTAAGTTAAATATTTTGTATGATTGGTTACTGGAGATAATTATGCAAGCAAATATTTGAAAATGACACTAAAGTATAAAAATTCATTCCACTAAAATGTTTTGTCTTTCAAGTATGTTAAAATAGAACTTAATATCCCAAATATTATGAAAATATGGCATCAGATGTTAAAAATATTTAATATGGTCACAATTCAGAATAGAATCGGGATTAATTATGATTATAATTGAATAATGTTTGAACAGAAATAGTAAACATGTCACCAATTATATCTACACTTGTACTATACATGTTTTACATAGTCTCAACATGCAATATCCACCACCATCATATAAACATGTTTTGTATACTGGCATGCGTTGAACAACTTTAAGAAATTAACTTCCAAACTAACCTATCTCTGTCCGGGTTTTTATTTATCCTTCTTTCTCTCAAATTAATCCATATCACATCCGTACACATTTTCCCTAGCCTTTCACGCGTTATCTTAACAGTTCTACATCCAATCCAAGAACTCTCTTATCTATTCTTTTCATGTGTTCATAACATCAAAGTTACCTGTTCTGCACACATCTCTTTATACTGTCTACATGTAATCTTTCTCTGAGGTCATAAGTTTTCACATCCATCGTATCATTTTTTAATATCTTCCCATGCAACACATGTCCTCAACCTCCATTGCCCAGATTATACTTCCATACATCATCATACTGCGTACACATGCCTGATAGACTCTCTCCTTAGTTGACAATGATAATGCTTTGCTAATTAGTGATAGCACAAATTCCCTGAACTTACTCCATCCACTCCTATGTCATGCAATCACACTAGCGCTTGGTCCAAATTCCAATGCTTTGATTGTATTAACCAGGTAGCAAAACTTCTTGACAACCTCAATAACTAATATAATTGGTTATTTTTCATTTAATAATATGAAACGCAAAATTCAATATTTTAAACAAATTTTTGGTTTCCACAAACGTGTAGTAATCGCCTTCTTCAACAGAGCTTAATGTTCTTGATTTTTTTTTCTCAACAAAAATCATAGATCGAATACACTTGATTCAATAAGAAGCAAATTGAAGGCAATGAGGATTTATTGCATTGAGCCCATGAAAGTTTTGCATCAAAATTTGCATTTTAAATGATAGAAAATATATTGAAGATGTTATTTGAAGAAAACCCTGTACTTTTACAAATACCTTGTATTATGTTAAGATAGTTACAATTGGAAGCAAAGAAAGCCACCTTCTTTCTTATGCCTGGCATATCAGTCTAGGATCTGTCTTCGACTATAAGTCTGGTGCAGACTGGGCCACTGCAGTAGCCTTTTTTCTCTTGGGCTCTGGTAATTGTTCAATTCAACTCAAGGAGGTCCATTCTTCCAGGCCTTGTCTTCTTGTTTTTTCTTTGGTTTTTTTTTAGAATCTCCAATACACTAGTATGCCAGTTTATTCTCTATCTTGTGCCACATGTTCCCATGGTGAAATATTGCATCCCTGTGCCTATTTTACAAGTATTTCAACGTGTTCTGACAAAATCCAAATCCTTGTATCCCCTTGATGTAAATACCCCTGGTAGGCAGCAAAATCTCACCCCTATACAATAGAGATCCCTTTCTCCCTCCAACTGCTACATTTTGGAATTCCCTCCTGGGTTCCTACTTCTGATTGCACTGACATGCACAAGTTCAAGTGTAATGTAAAGACATCTTGCTGCTCAACTCCCTATGTAGTATCCCTGAAAAGGATGTCTTAAATAGTAACCTCTTATATACAAGTGGCACTGTGCCTCGTTTAGGGTGAAATAGCAATAAAAAAGAAAAATATTAAAAAAAAAAAAAAATTAAATACTTTGTTTTATTTATTAGTCTAATCAACAGCTAATGAATATTTAAAAACTTTCAAAAATTGTTTATCTGTATTTTATGAGATTTTTTTAAAAACAAAATTATACTCCTTTTTACTTGAGTTTACAGTGATTTGTAATTCATTAGTCTTTTTTATTATTTTTTACAATAATATCGAACAACAAAAATATACATGGATATGCATTATCAAATGTCTTTTCGACTTTACATGGACAAAAGAAATTCACATAAGAAAAAGGAAAGAAAATGCAATAAAATTTTTAAATGAATGCAATTTAACTCTTGTATGTGTTGCAAATGGCATCTCTAAATTATCTTCATATTTCATATTTTAATAAAGGTGCTCAGAACCAAAAATAAATAAAAACTATACAGTTGATAATATATTAACGATGTTTCATTAAAAAAAAAAAAAAATTCCAGATAGATTAAATAAACCAAATGGTGAGTTACGGTTATTTATAACTAGCAGTTCAGCCCGGCTTTGCTCAGGCCCTATGTACTGTCCATAACTTGCCCTACGTGTGAATACACTTTCAAGATTTCAAACGTTTAGACCAAAAATCGTTTGAGTACTTTCGTAGAGACCACAGAGGTCAATTTTTTGTAAACTTTGAACCCAATTTTGACCCATTAACATTTATTATTTTGGTCTCAAATCAAAATAAAAAGTTTTACTCATGTCCAAGTTACTTACATCTAAAATTTCAAGTGTTTACAGATAAAATTGGCAGAGAAATTTGGTAGAATCTGCCCCAAAACTGATTAAAATGCTTGCCGCATATCTGAATACTCGTTATATATAAATTCCAAATGTTTAGACCCAAAATTAACTGAGTAGTTTGCTAGACACCGCAAAGGTCAAATCTTTTGAATTTTGACCCCTTGGCAGCTCAAATTTTTGATCCAAACTGATTAAAAAGCTTGCCCTGTCTCTGAATACCCTTTATGTAAAATTTCAAATGTTTAGACCAGAAATTGATTGAGTAATTTGGTAGAAACCGTAAAGGGCAAATTTTTTTCAACTTTGACCCCAATTTTGACCCCTTAATATTTATTGGTTTGGGCTCAAATCAAGTTATAAAGTTTGACCCATGTCCAAGTAACCTACATTTAAAATTTCAAGTGTCTAGACCCAAAATTGGCGGAGGAGTTTGGTAAAGTTTTCAATGGTCAAATCGTTGAACTTTGACCTCTTGAAAGCCAAATTTCTGTCCGAAAACTGATTAAAAAGATTTTCCCAGATCTCAATACCATTTATGTGAAATCTTGAGTCTATATTGAAAATTGAGAGTTATTTGGTAGGGAAATGTACATACACCGACAGACATTTTCACTTTTATAGATACTAGCATGGGTGCCTAGCATTGCATGGGTGTTTGGAGGTGTGTGTTGAGCAAAAAAAAGTAGTGGTAGTAGGAAGGTAGGCTTGAACCCATACCGTGAAGGAGAAAATTATGAACGGGGGGAAAAAACATGACATCTTTGCTGTTACGACCACTGTCAAACCGGAAGTGACATAGGTTTAAATTAAGGCTAGACAATCAAAAAGCGGGGATGACTTTTGAAATATCAGCGAAAAAAGTGACCCCTCCCTGTAGAAAAGTGCCCAGTTGAGGGTGAAGAACTTTTTGTTTTTAGCCAATTTTTCGGTATTTGTTATCTGAAGGGTCGAGCTTCAAAACGATACTGATCTTGTGAAAATCCGTCGCCTCTGCCAATAGTTTTAGGCAGACATGCAAACATACATACATTTATATATTGATAGCTTAAATTTTTGACCCAAACCGATTAAAAAGCTTGCCCTATCTCTGAATACCCGTTATGTAAAATTTCAAATGTTTAGATCAGAAATTGTCTGAGTAATTTGGCAGAGGTCAATTTATTTAAACTTTGACCCCTATTATGACCCCTTAAAATTTATTGTTCTGGGCTCAAATCAGGTTATCAAATAAGATCCATGTCCAAGGAACCTATATCTAAAATTTCAATTGTTTATACTCAAAATTGGCGGAGGAGTTTGGTAGAGTTCTCAAAGGTCAAATCGTGTAACTTTGACTCCATAACAGCCAAATTTCTGGCCGAAAACGGATTACAAAGATTTTCCAAAATCTCACTACCCTGTATATCAAATTTCGAGTCTGTAGACTGAAAATTGACAGTTATTGTGTAGGGAAATGTAAATAGACAGACATACAGACAGACACTTTCACTTTTATAGATATATAGATATAGATTCATTTTTGTTATACTTATTCATTCACACACAGTTATCTTATATGCATTTCGGAATGGATTTACAAAGAAAGGTTTCTTACAGAAAAACTATATTGTTGATAGTTTGAAATTTCAAAGTCAAGTTCAACTTAAAAGGAAACTTGTTGCTCTGTAGAGAAATATTAAATAGTGAAACAGGCTCTTACTGGATCTCCACATATTCAGTGCATGTTCTGTCCCTGGGAATGTCTGATGAGAATTTAAGGAGAATTTTATATGCACACCGTGACATCCATGATGATTTTACAGAAATGTAGGCAACTGATACAAACAACGTAATTTCGGCTGAGAGAGAGAGAGAGAGAGAGAGAGAGAGAGAGAGTTTTCTCTCTGCTGAAACTCTTTTACATTTGTTAGGCTATACTAACATTAGCAAATCTAATATTCAGTATTAGGTTGACGATAATCCTTAATAACTTCATGAGAAATTTCTAGTGACTGTATTACTGTTGAGTGGAGCATTGCAGAATTTGGATAAACCATACTTTGTGATGGAAGAAAAATGGATGGTGTCAATTACATCCAATCGCCTTATAAAGATGTTATGCAGCTCCAATCCATTTCTGTGGATGAAATTAGAGGGAGCACTACACATAAGATCATTGATGAAACTTATGAGATTTCTGGGGTGCTTTCTCTCACATCTTGCCCACAAAATCAACCCACTTGACATTACTTTTGGACATATGTGAATGCTTATAGGCTGCAAACTACTATAAAAAAAATAAGGAAGCTTTTTATTTGGTTGCACATTTTTAAACTTATACAGAAAAAGAAATATAAATTTAGTTGTAGTGGAAACAATTACTTTTTATATACTTCAATAAAAATAAAAAACATTAGTTACTAAATTACTTTAAAAAAAAAAAAAGATTAGTTACTAAATTTTGATTTTTTTTTAAAATCATAATTGAAAAATGAATCGATATTATTACAAATTGTTCAGGAGAGACATCATTTTTAAATAAACTGTATAAAAGCATTTTATGATAGTGCCAATAACATGATAAAACAATAACGACTGAAAATTCACTCATCAAAACCAAAGTTTGATATATCTGCTGGAGTCCAACTTTTAAAATTTCACAAGATAAATTAAAATGTTAGATGAAACTGCAACCTCAATGTGAGGCTTCAGAAGTATTTAGCTTTTTTAGATTAAGCCTTTGAACAATATTTTTTAATAACTGAAAACAGCAAATACTGTTCTTTCTTAGAAAAGTAAAATTTTGAATAGAATTTATGTTATATCAAAACAAAAGCTGCACTTATTATTACTTTATCATTAGATATTGAAATCTTGATAGTCATTATTTATTGAGTGCTTGAAATGATAATATAAATAGCATGGAAGGTGCTTAACTGAGCTCTAATCTTTGGTTCCTTTTTGTAAGGCATTATATTTCCTTTCCCTTTCCATGTACCCAATATCAAGTGGAATTTATAGGAACAATTCTTTTACAAGAATTTTCCACCGATGAAACACACTGCTTCCCTGCTGACTACAACTGGGTCGTCTTCTAATCCAATCTCTACAAATTCCTATTATAAACCAACTCTTAAGTAATTAAACATAGTTTATGCTATTAATCAATGTTAGTACTTCCATTGTGTTCCTCATATTTTGGCAGACGATCATTCTGTCTCATTAACCTTTATCCTAGAGTAGCCTTTGACCTTGATAAGTGATTACTAGGGCTATGACAACAGCATATTCTTTTCCTTGATTTGATACTCATTGATATCTTATATGTCTTTATGTAGAGTGATGTGGTTTTCGGTTGATTAATTGTGCCTGTGTCGGATATATACATGAGAGTCAAAGCAATGAAAAGAATATGCTGTTGTCAGAACCCTAGTGATGACCCAATAGTAAACAAAGAACAAGCTCCATGTAAATTTAGCCTGTTGCTAAATACATTTTCTTATTGAATATTTGAATGGTATTTTGGTAAAGACATTGATCATCACTGATGTTTATTTATTAGCTATTACTTGCTAAAGTAATGATATCATGGCTTTAATAAATTATTTAGTTGACGCTTTCCATTCTTTTGATTTGCATATTTTTTGCTACTGTAGATGATTTTAAAGAGGAAAAATAGGGTTATTATTTAACTTTATAATAAATAAATATAATAATCAATTAGAATAGACAATTACTGCCTGAACTAAAAGTGATGTTGAGTAATCAATAAAAAGAATCAAAACTAACAGGTGTGTATAGTTGTGTGGTCAATCTATAAATGAATCTATATATCTATAAAAGTGTGTGTGTGTGTGTGTGTGTGTGTGTGTGTGTGTGTGTGTGTGTGTGTGTGTTTTGTTTGTTTGTGTTTCCCTACCAAACTACTGTCAATTTTCAGTCTACAGACTCGAGATTTGACACAAGGGGGTATTGAGATTTGGGAAAATCTTTTTAATCGGTTTTCGACCAGAAATTTGGCTAAGTTCAATAATTTGACATTTGAAAACTCTACCAAACTCTTCCGCCAATTTTGGGTCTAAATACTTTTAGATGTAGGTTACTTGGACATGGATCAAACTTTTTAATTTGATTTGAGCTTAAAACAATAAATGTTAAGGGGTCGAATTTAAAAAAAAAAAAATTGACCTCTGCGATCTCTACCAAATTACTCAGCCAATTTTTGGTCTAAACGTTTGAAATTTTACATAAAGTGTATTCAGGCATAGGGAAAGCTTTTTAATTGGTTTTTAACCAAAAATTTGGCTGCCAAGAGGTCAAAGTTCAAAAGATTTGACCTTTGCGGTCTCTAGCAAACTATTCACCAATTTTGGGTCTAAACATTTGAAATTTTACATAAAGGATATTCAGACATGCTTTTTAATATATATACACATATGCACATAAAGTTCTGAACAGTACATAGGGCCCAAGCAAAGTCGGGCTGAACTGCTAGTAAATAAATAAGTGTTTGGATTTTTTCTTTTGTTGTAGAGTAATATCCTTCACAACAATAATGAAATAAGTCTGATAAGAACTATAAATATAATCTATAAATATGGAGAAGTATAAGAAGGCTATAGCAATGCAGAGAATCGGCTGTTGTATTGGTGTGACCTATGAAAAAAAAAAATAGACAAACGAAAGACCTTATTTTTGTTATTTTTTAAACTCCGTATATCCATTTAAATTTCAATATAATCACAATAGGAATCAGTAAATGTGAACTCACTGTTTGATATTTCAACGTTTTTCTTTTTTTTTAAAGACATTCTTTAGTTCCTTTGAACTTTGAAAGAAATGATATTCTTGAAATATTAAGATCTCCACCATCCCGGTTATATCAAACAGTAAGTTTACGTTTACTGATTTGTATTGTGATTATCTTGAAAAATAAATGGATATACGAAGTTAAAAAAAATAAAATAAAATAAGACCTTTTGTTTGTCTATTTTTGTTTATACATCACACCAATACAACAGCCGGTTCAGTGCATTGCTATAGCCTCCTTATATTCCTCTTTATCTATTTACCAGCAATGCTTCAAGCAAACTACCTTTCTCTATTATAATCTTTGAAATTATGTTGACTCAATTTTAAAAGTTACACCTAAATAGCATTTAAGCTTACAAATCAAATTTTGATTCTTACTAATTTATTCTTGTTGTACTGTTATTTGTAATACATAAACATATTTTGCTATAATTTATTTTAAAATGTTTAATTAAGTCATATAGTTATGCAATATGTAGACGTTTATAACTAATGACTTTAAAAGAAAAATTAATCAAAGAGATTAACTTTTATTCTTTTAGTAATAGTTAGCGTTCTTTTACTTGCTTTTATTTTATATGCAAAATTCACATTTTTTTTATAAACAGAAACAGGGCTTAATTCACTTTTTTGTTTTACTTTATTCTTACTAAATTGAATCCAAGTTCAATTTTAGCTTATATGCTGAACATAACAAAAACAATGCGGTTATAACAGATAGAAATATTTACAAAGCAAATTTGAACGTAATGGATCTCTTGTGAAAGTATGAATTATATATATAATTAGTTTTTTTGTTTTCTGGGAGGAAAAAGAAATCCAGCAGAGTACTCAATTATGAGGAAAATCCTAAGCGGGTATTACTTATATTTTGTTTACAGAAAGTTTTAGATGAGATAAGTCATTGGCACCGTTGGTTTCAAACATGATAATTAGGGACCGTTTTAGATACCCATATCAAGCTCTCTTCATCCAATCATTGGTACCGTCAGTTTCAAATCTGATAATTAGAAACCATTTTAGATACCTATATCAAGCCGTCTTCAGCCAATACTCATCTCCTGAGATGAGTATTGGCTGAAGAGAGCTTGGTATGGGTATCAAAATATGACTACCTAATCAACGACTTCCTTGGCCTTTTGGCTGGGAGCAATGTATCATATCTGTTCTGATAAAACACTTCATTCTTGGTCAGTGAAGGAAAGGAACTTTTATTTTGGTCCAAATTCAGTATGCTCCTTTTTTGGAGAGCTGGATTTTTCCCATATTAAAAACCAACTCTACCCTCATAAGGAGGCAAGTAAATAGGGTCATGTGACTACAACATGACTAATTAAAGCAAACCTCTAATCTGAATGAATAAATGTGGCAGTTGGGACCATTTCGGTAAAGTCAAAATTGAACTTTACACTATAGATGCACAATCTTTTTATTATATCGCTTATGAGTAGTAGTTGATGGGCAAAAAACAGAAGCTCGCAGTATTAATGCTCGAGTCCCTCAGCGGTCCATCCTGGACCCAACTCTCTTCCTGATTTACATTAATGATCTTTCGAATCACATCCTTACATCATTCGTAGACATTTATGCTGATGACACTATCAGCTATGGTAGCACATCTAAGACAGTAAATGATCAAGTTCTCTCCAATTCTCTCTCCTCTGATCTTGAGCACGTGGTACAATGGGGAAAGGAGTGGCTGGTTACTTTTAATGCATCTAAAAGTCAAGCTTTTATCTTTACATCATCAACGCTCTGATCCCCAACTAGCATCAATTGAAATGAATAGCTCTCATCTTGGGGAGGCCTCATGTTTTGACAAGCTTCTGGGTTTGACCTTTACTCCTGATCTGAAATGGAATACGTACATCAAATCTATTGCCAAGGCCGCTGGAAAAAATGGTGGGATCCTTCTATCGATCCAGTAGATATCTCACTGCTGATGCAATTCTCTATCTATATAAGAGCCAGATACGTCTAAGGATGGACTACTGTTGCCACATCTGGGCAGGAGCTGCCAGAAAGGACTTGTCCTGCCTTGATAGAGTTCAAAATAGACTTTGTAACCTCGTAGATGTCCTTTTCTCTTCGCTGCAACCTCTATCTCACAGAAGAGATGTTGCGAGTTTGTTTCTGCTTTATTGTTATTTTCATGGCAAGTGCTCGACTGAGCTTCAATCTATGGTCCCCTCTTGCCAAACTTTCACAAGAAACACTAGTCTAGCTGAAAACACTATCAATAATTCCCCCCACTCTTTATCTGTGCCTAAACCTAAACATAGATTCCATGAACAAAGCTCCTTTCTTAGAAGTGCACACCTATGGAACTGTCTTCAGTTTTCCTGCTTTCCAGCTGACTACAATATGGTTGTCTTCAAATCCAACGTAAACAAGTTCTTGATGAGCCGTTCCACTTAAGTTAACAAATTTACCGAATTTCCATTACTAATGATTACTATATTGTCCAATTGAGTACTGTACACTCTTAACCCTTATCCTCAAGTGGTCTCTGGGCCTTGATAAGTGGTGATGCATTTGTAGAAAAAGAAAAACTCTAAAACGGTCCTAATTATCTGGTTTAAAACCGACGGTGCCAATGACTTATATCATACAAAACTTTCTGGAAACAATATATATATATATATATATATATATATATATATATATATATATATATATATATATATATATAAAACAAACTTTATTTACTAACCTCAAGTGTATTTATTAACTGTTGTAATATGATACAACAGATTAACCATGAACGAATTTTGTAATTCTTTATGTGGCATTTAAAATAACTTAACGAACAAGATTCAAACAAAATTCACAAAAGTTTTTAAAAATATGGAAAACATTGTTAAAATTTTTAACCCACATGAAAATTAGCATGGTTATGGTATGGAAAGATTTTAAAGACTGATTTTAAAAACATTATAAATCAAGATGTGGAAAGAATAAAAAAAAGCATCAAAGAAACCTTGAATGAGAAATCTTTTTTGATGGTTCGCAGAAACATTGTCAAAAGAAAGTGAATATGATAATTGTGGTTTTCTCTCAAGTCTGTAATTAACTCAATTGGAGAATTTAGTTAGAGACCAGAAAAAGAGGTCTCATTTGCAGTATATTTTCAAAAATACAAGGAAATATTTTTAAAGATTATAAATTAATGGAAAGGTTAACTGCAATGAAGCGATTATAGTGAAATAAATTGGAAGACTAGTCTATATTGTACAACATCGATGGATACCCCCTGTAAGGGTAGCTGCACTTGTAATTGTGAGGCAAGGTTTGCGCAATCTCCAACCACCACTTTCCTGAAACGGCACTGCTGGAGTCCAGTGGTAAGGAGAGGTCCAGGGCGATTGGAAACAATGCAGAGATAAATAGAGAAGACATACAGCACCTAGAATTCCCAAATGGTTACCTATTTAAGTACTGACCAGGCTCAACATTGCTTAACTTTGGTGATCTAACAGGAATTGGTGTGTCAACATGATTATGCTGTAAACATCTGAAATCTATTATTAACATTACAATAAGCTTTAAAAGAGGTATACATTTGAATCAAACTATTGCAGATAAGAGGTTGTGAAAGTAATTTATAATTTATCTGATGCACTGAAACTTCAAGTAACACCATAACAGAAATCAGAAACCATCTTTAATTTTAGACATGCTTCCAGAAAAGACAAAAAGTATGACTTGTGGAAGAAGTGAAACTTCAAAAAGGGCAGATGAGCAACTCAGATGATCGTTGCTTCTTCTCTCCTTCCCCAACAGAGCTGTTTAGTTAATAAATGCATGTTTCAAAGCTATCTATAAATTACAGCGATGGAGTGTATTAATAAGTGAACATGTGTGCACCTAGCTATTACTTATTTTCTCAATTTAAAAAAGTATTTTTGGTCCCCCAACAAAAGGAGGGTGAACCTGTAAATTCACGTTCGTCTATTCGTCTGTCCGCACTTTTCTCAATAACTACGCCTTGGAATTTTTTGAAATTTTGTACAAACATTAAACATGATATGAGTAAAAAAAAAAAGTAACAGAATGGATTTTCCAAGAAAACTCTGATAGCCCCCTTAAGGGTGCCTTTTGGGTTAAAATGGCTAAAATTGATACTTTTGTGCTTATTAAAAAAATTGAGGTCTTGTATTTTTATAAAATTTTCTGAAAAGTTGTAATTAACTTATTTCTATATAATTTTGTCTGTCTATACTTCACGATAACTCTTAGGTGTGCCCTAGGGGCTCTTTTAGGGCTAATAAAACACTCCATTTTTGGGACTATTTTACCATATTTGTCCAAAATTTTCTGTGTATGTCTATTTAGCAGTTTTGCATGGTGCTGAACTCAAATTTAAATATGTTAAGGCCTTGGGGACTTTTGGGGCTAAATGGGGAGGGGGAGAGGGGATGATGACTTAGACATTTTTTTTTTTTTTTTTGTATGGTGCAAAACTCAAATTTACATATGACATATATTAAGGCCTAAAACTGTACCGTTTGCTAATTTTCACCAGGATTTGACGTCCCCTGGGGACTTTTGGAGGTAAATAAGGAGAGGGGGGGGTACTGAAGTCATTTTTTTATGCCTCGTTCACTGTGCACTCATGGAGGACCATGCATGCTTCACTTGTTTTAATGGAAAGTAAATCGGTGTTTAATAGATAATAGCTAAAATCCATTTAATTTCTTACTCATGATGACACCACTCAATTCAAAACCGCCAAATTTCTGGAATCTAAATGTTTTGCATATTTTTTTTTTTTAATTACATTTACATTTTCACCCTAAACAAAGCACATTGCCACTTTGATGTAAGGGGCTACTATTAGGGATACAGGCTACAGGGGTACTAGGTGGGGAGTTGGGCAGCAAGATTTTGGTTCACGTTACACTTGAACTTCTGCATGTCAGTACAGTTGGGTAAGCAGGAACATGACAGGGAGTTCCAAAGTCTAGCGATTCTGAGGAAGAAACTACTGGAGTAGAAGGCTCTCTTACATCTAGGGATCTCAACTGTGAAGAGGTGGGATTTTGCTGCTTGTCGGGTTTGTCGGAGATATTTACGTAGAGGGGGTACAAGTGCTTGCAGCTCGTCGGAACATACACCATTAAAGTACTTGTAGAACAGGCAGAGGGATGCTACATTGCGTTGATAGGACAGGCATATACTAATTGGTAAGCTTTTTATGGTTTATATTAGTGACTAGCCTGGGTTCCCGGTGTTGCCCGGGTGTTTGGAGGTGTGTGTTTGGGGGGAAGGGTAGTAGTAGGCAGGCAGGCTCGAACCCATACCACGAAGGCGGAAAAGAATATGAAAAAAAAAAAAAAGTGACATTTTTGCTGTTCCGCTCATCACAAAACAGTGACATAGGTTTAAATTAAGCTAGTCAATCGAAAAGAGGGGATGACTGTCGAAAATGTCAGCGAAAAAAAGTGACTAATCCCTGTAGAAAAGTGCCCAGTTGAAGGTGAAGGAATTAATGTTTTTGGCCAATTTTTCAATATTTGTTGTCTGAAGGGTCAAGCTCAAAATGTTACCTATCTCATGAAAATTCGTTGCCTCTTTCAAAAGTTTTAGGCAGACGTACATACATACATACATTTAAACAGAAAGGGGAGATTTACATTATAGACCAAAAAACAAAAACAGGTGCCCATGAAAAAAAAAGCCTTGACGACGCGCAGTTGGAAAATAGTAAAGTGTGAAAAAAAAAAAAAAAAAAGTGCGTTTTTGATTGACGTGACGGCGACAGGTATTCAGCAGTTAGCATTTTGTGCGGGACAGTTTTTAATGAGTTCAATAAATCGGTTTGTTTGTTTTTAAAAACTCGCTCCCTCGTCTCGAAATGAAAGCTACCGTCTGATATGACGAAGTCGTTAATTAGCTCTCTAGAGACCACTGGCTCTGGGCCTGTGTGTATTTATTTGCTTCCCCACTGAGCAAATTAGACCAAGGTCTGATATGTGGAGTTACCCTCACATATGGTCTTTGCTTGCAGCATCTGTTGGAACAGATACTACACTTTGATCTTGTCGCCCGGGCCCCGGAGGGCGGCAGACCTGTGGGTATTTATTTGCTCCCCCACTGAGCAAATTAGGCACAAGGCCAATTTTTAATGTGAGGAGTGAAGGGAGGGGGAAGGGAAAAGATTAGATTAGAGCCGAGTGATTAGAGCCGAGTTTCGCTCTTTGTTTATACCGAAAACCGAATGTAACGCGTGCCGATGCAGGAAATGTTGAATAATTAACGTTTGAAAGTCAATAAAATTAAATAGACAGGCGAGCTCCGTAGTTAACTGTGAGATATTACAATTTATAGATGATATAAAAAGTTTTAAGAAGTTGTGAACTGAGCGAGCACTTCTCTGAAAGCCTTTTGTGGACATCGAGGAAAAGCGTACGTACATACATACATACATACATTTTCGCTTTTATATTTATAGATGGAATGATTAATCTGAATATCAGGAGTTTTTCAAAGTTTCAGGAATCGCCATCAGAGCTGAGTGATTGTAAGGCAAAAAAAAAAAGTCTATGTCAAGCTAATCTAACTTTATGCAGTAGCAGTGTAAGTTATTTTCCAAATGAATATATTCTTTTGCTTGGTGGTATGAACTGTGAAAAAAATTAAAGAATGATAATTTGTAGTTTTAAATCCAGAATTGAACTGATTGCTGAATCAAATAAAACCTCTCGAATACATTGTTACCAAGCATATTGTACGTTTTATAGCAAAAAGACGTTATCAATAGAAAATATATATATATTTTTTTTTTTGTGATAGGTGTACCGCAAAAAATTTTAAAACTCAATAATGTGCCACCATTTGAAAAGGGTTGGGAACCACAGTTTTATCTGATAGTTAAGGTAGTTCTAGCAATGTCAAAGAATATTGATTTAATAATGATCTAAGTTTTTCAGGTGATTATAGGAAACTTTGTATTACCAGTATCTCTGGACTAAAATAAATAATTTTTGAAAGATAATATTAATGTACTTTTATTTATTTTTTTTTTTTGGGGGGGGGGAGAAGAAAAAGAAGGGCGACAACAACCAAACAACAATAACAATAATAATAATAATAATAATAGCTACCCAGAAGCAAATAACGATTTATCTTCTTAAAAGCTATATAGATCTAATATCAAAAATTACCATCCTTGGATTGATAAAATTCCTTGAACAGAAAATTTTTGAACCACTTTTATGTCCCCTTATGAAGATTTAAGTTATTATATAACGATACTATGTTGAGAATCCTTATCCCAATTTTGATCCAAATTTATGATATGATTTTGATTTTAGAAAATGCCGAAAATTTAAAGCTATGGCTTAAGGAGTCTTAAGAAATTGAAATTCATGCTATCTGGCTTTATTGATATCTATAGATTGTGTATCTAATTTAATGCAAATCTGAAATATCTTAATTTTCAAATGAGTGGTTGTGTCCACATTGTGCCCCCTAAAATCCCTTAAAAATTAAATTTGAGGAACATTTATTACTTGATATTTAATATTGTTAAAATTTCACAAAATTTGGAGGCATTTGAATTTTCATAAAGGTCTCCCCCCCCTTGCTCCCTTTTGCAAAAATAAAACTAAACCTAGCACACGTCAGCCACTATTAAACTCAAAATTCATAATAATCGACTAAATTAATTTAGTTCATCCTATACATAGAAATAAATAAACGTACATACATACCTATTCTATCTATATATATAAAAGCGAAAATGTATGTATGTATGTTTGTGTGTCTGCTAAAAACTTTTGACTGACGGAACAAAAATTCACAAACTTGGTATCATATTAAAGCCCCACCCTCCTGACGACAAATATTGAAAAATTAGCCCAAAAGGACCATCAGAAGTGCGTAAACTGATCGATTATCTGCGGGGGGGGGGGGGGGACATTTTAATGCTAACATTACATATTTTTAAATCGATATATAACTGCCCCAAAAAATACAGGCGCCAATTCTTCTACATAAAGTATACACGGGGCCGTTTATTTTGGGTCAACTTGTATTTAAAACCCGCTGAGTCATGTCATGTGATCTTGACGTCAGCAAGCTCTAATGGCTGTCTGAGTTTAAAAAACATTGTTGTTATCGGTAAAAAAAAAAATTTAACCCTCACACAAGCTAAACTATGAACTTCTACGCTATGACAACGTTACCAAAGTTATTAGCACATTAAAAATAGTTAGATACGATAGTTAAACGAAAAATAACAAGCCAAAAATGTGAAGTAAAAAAAATAAATAATATGCTTACAAAAAATATTAACAATCGAAGTTTTTACAAAAAAAAACAGCCAAACGCCATTTTCTTTTTTAGTAACAGTCTTTAGAGTAAGGAAGACAGAGAGAGAGAGAGAGAGAGAGAGAGAGAGAGAGAGAGAGAGAGAGATGTCTAGATGGGAAACAAAATACATAATTTAATAAACGCTAATATGAAGTAAAACAAAAAAAATAAAATACTGCTATGTCATCTCGTAACGCTCCTGCGATGACCTCATTTAATGGCTATCTGTCAATCAAACCTCTTTCACTCGATTTATAAGCCTTATTTTAACATTATAATCATTTCCTCTTACTCTTGGCTTAGACGGTTAAGTGGTTGGAGTTTGTTTCACCTCTGCGTCAAGGCTCCCGGGTTCAATCTAGCCTCATGACCAAAACTATTTCTTTTTTTTCTTTTACATCTTTAGACACGCGGGCAACGTTTATTTATTTTTTTTTTTACTTCACTTATTCTTTAGTTTACTCCCCCCCCCTATACACACAGCGGGTTTTTTCGCTGCCCCCCCCTCGATTTTTTTAACATCGTTTCAGGGTTATTACTTATCCCCCCCCATACACACACCTACAAACACCCGGGCAACGCCGGGTACCCCCCTCCAGTATATCTATAAAAGTGAGAATGTGTGTGCGTGTGCATGTGTGTGAGAGGACAACTCTCAACCTACATATCAATGAATTTTTTATGTACAGACTTGAAATTTGGTATATAGTATATATTTTTGGTATAATTTTTATAATATATATACCAAATTTGGTATATAGTATATATTTTTTATGTACAGACTTGAAATTTGGTATGTATATATATATATATATATATATATATATATATATATATATATATATATATATGGTTTTAATTCGGAAAAACAAAATAAGGTTGCTAAGGGGTCAAAATTGAAAAATTTGTCCTTGGGGCTCATTGGATTTTTATCTGTTTTTCAATTCTTTCATGACTGCACATGCGCGAATCGTTCATATGACAGCTTCCTTATGTTAAGAATAAGTAGGTTTGAAAACACTTTTAAAGATCGTGGCCAGCTGGCATAATTGTCTCACTGTCTTTAGGTTTTAGTTTTGATCTCAGCTCGGGTATTTTTTTTTACTTACAAGAAGAGAAATGTTAAAAAACATAATACTTGCATGCACATGTCTCAGTTTCTTTTAATTTCTTTTAACTACATTTTTTTAAAGGCATTTAACGTTAGGTTTAACACCAGCCAATACCAGGTACATCTGCTAGTCTTATATAAATATATACATGATCACATTAAAAGGTCATCTATCTAATACTAAAATTTGCAGTTTTACAGAGCAAAGGCTACAAGTAATATTTATTATTATCAAATTTCTCAAATGCTAATCGAAATAGCTCTCATCAATCCTGTGTCTTAATAGTTAGATTGTCTTTTAATAAAAATTAAATGCCCATAAATATTGCTTTATCGACTCATTAGTGGTTGCCATAACAGTAATGAGAGCTAATATATTTAGCAAAACCAATTAACCAGTCTGTGTGACTTAACAGAGATAAAAATCTGATGTATTGAGGTGGGTGTAGAAGGTGGCAACTAAATATGATGATATTAAAAGCATTTTATAAAATTCTAGAAATAATTCAAAATTATAGTATCAATAGTATCCAATTGAAACAATTGCCTTGTTTAGTTATAGGAGATATTGATCTGAAAATGTATTGCTGAAGGCAGCAGCAACTGACGCAAGCATTCAAAATTATAACAACAAAGTATTTAATCTGGATAAAAACACAAGTGCAAGTTTCTTTAAAATAAAATTGTTAAATTCTGAATTGCTTCACAAATCTATTGTAGTCACATTATTTAGATGCACTTAGCGACATGTTTAGTGGGTTGCATGTTTGCAATGCATAAAAATAACAGACTTGCTGTAGGTGAGAAATATTTAACTAAGAAAAAAGAAATCACCATGATATGGGGGAAATATCTGATTTTGAATTTGGCAACCCAAAATTTGTTTTCTTTTTAAAAAAGTTAGTCCCTTTATGGACCAGAAAGGGAAGGGGGCCTGGAAGCAATGTGCTTAAAAAAATCTGGACAGCTTTCCTTCACCACCACCATAGATTGTCAGCAGATAAAACTTTTTTTTGAAATGGATGTTGGGTAGCTATTACCTCAAATGGCATTTCTGAAATGTATTAATGAGATTCACTTATATTCCGGCAGATGGGTAAAGGATGTCAGTCAGAGTAGGTCCTCTGGACATCTCACTGTCAATTTTGTTTTCTGGAGTTTGACACTGTTAGGTCTGTGTGTCTTTTCGAGAGAGGTGGGCCCTTGGGATCTAAACTATTTGACATGTTAGGATTTCTCATTTGCAAGCAAAGTTTAATAATAAAAAAAATAAATAAATAAATAAAAAAGTGAAGCATGCATGGTCCCCCATGAGTGCACAGTGAACAAGACAGAAAATTTTTTTTTTTAAATGACTAAGTTCAGCATTTGCACACACACCCCCATTTGCCCAAAAAGTCCCCAGCGGACATAAAAATGAACAAACGGTGCAGTTTTAAGCCCTAACATATGTAAATTTAGTTCTGCGCCATGCAAAAAAAGAAATGACAAAGTCCATCATTTGCGTTCTCACCCCATTTAACCCCAAAAAGTCTTCAAGACCTTAACATATTTAAATTTGAGTTCAGCACCATGCAAAACTGCTAAATATCCGTTCTGTTACTTTTTTACTCATGTCATGTTTAATGTTTGCGCAAAATTTTTTAAAATTCCAAAGCGTAGTTATGGAGAAAAGTGCGGTGAGACGAACGGACAAGGGTGAATTTAAAGGTCTCCCCTCCTTTTGTCAGGAGACAAATAAAAATTTGTTACTTTTATAAATGGAGGTTGCAATTTTATTTGGAGGGAGAATTTTCAAATTCCAGCACTGATTGAGGCCATCAAATCAACACTGAAATTGTCAGAATTAAACGACTTTAGACCAGCACAACAAGCAAATGATCATGATCTGTGCAACGAACGCACAGAGATCATGTTCATAATGTAAAGAATATCTGGTTTTGTGACAGCATTCACATTGGGCATGTTGAGCCAGATCTAAGTGAATTTGCAGCATTGTGAGTCAAAGTGGCTCATCCATGTCCGTCCATAGCGGATACATAAGCATATCCTTGAACGTTGAAATAGACTGGTGACAATTTTCAAGTCAACTTCAACCGTCGCCATTCAAATTTCCAATTAACCATATTCCCTTTTATGACATCCAATATATAAACTTTGAGTATTGGGAAAAGGTCAGTGAAGGAGAGCTCCTTCGAGACTAACATAATTTTTATTTTTGCTCCAATTCCAGAAGGCCTCCTTTTAGAGAGCTGGATTTTCCCTATGTTCAAAACCGACTTTATGTCTAGCTCTGCCCTTGTGGGAAAGCAAGAAGAATTTAATCTGACTGAAAAATGTTCACTTATCCAACAAAAGAATCCCCACCAATTTATTAATTTAAAAATTAAAAAAATTGCTATTCATTATTATTGAGTAACTACTTATCAAAGATAAAAGACGGTTTATTATAAGGATTAATGAAATGAATAGTTTGATAGTTGAGTGATGATGAATATTATGAGAAGATTGAAAATATTCGATAAAATGAATAACGGTTGATGACTTATGCAGAAGATTTATCACAAACGCTTATTTAAATTAGACAACCTTTTTGTGGCTCTTTCTTGTGGTAATATGTCCTACAGATAAGAAAAAAAACTTTGTTCATGGAAATTCTGTTAGGTGTTTGACACAGTGATAGAAAAGAAAGTTCTTTATGTAGTGGTGGGAGAAGATGAGTTCTTGCTGTGAAAGTTTTACAAGAACAAACCAAATATTGACTGAAGTTTTTATTGAGCACTTCCAATGGAAATAATGGGTAGAAAATCACTAGCAACGTCTCTTCTCTTATTATTGAATTTTCTTAGTGTTACAAAAGAAAAAGAAAAAAAAAAAAAACTGCTAATTTTCTTAAACATTTTATAAGTGCTTTTCAAAAGTTCTTTGCTGAGAAAGATGTTGTTCTGGCTGTTCATGAAGAATGGAATTATGAAGTTGCTCAAAAATGGAATCAAATAAAGTGTCAAATATGTTCTCTAATACAAAATGATAATTGTCTTGTATAAAACATGTTTGAAAATGATAAAATAAATTTTATCATTTTCAAACATATTTTACACTTTTCATTAGCGACAGAGAAAAAGACTCATGAATTAACAATCACATTATTCGTACTTTTTGCATTCTTTAGACTACTGTTCTTGTTACAATATTTTTGACTCATAATGAGGTAGATATTTGTTTGGCGTCCACCGCACCAAAGTGTGGCACAAGGTCAGAAGGTGGAGAATAGACAAGCTCCCCATAAGGGGCACTCTTGCCTCAACAAAAATTGTCTAGGCACCCCTGTCGGCATTTCCTGGTTGAGGCAGCTCCGGCGACAAGCAATAAACTTGCCCCACGCGAAAGCCAGGTGGCAAGGCCTGGTATGGTGGACCTCCTGAGTAATACCCAGATGGTGTACCTCAGTCCGACAGGTACTGGATCGGTTCCCGGTCCCGCACCTGTCGGGCTGAGTGTCAAGAACGGATCTTTGACAAGTACTCTACCCAGTCTCCTTGCAGCTGAAGCCGCTAGGAGACCATCCTCGCTTATAATGGGGTATGGTCCTTTATAGATGGGAGATTCTATTTATAAATGCTGCTGCTAGAAACTGACGAATCAAATTAATTCATGTTCTGCTATAAACCAATCAGAAACCAGAATTGCTCCATAAAAATTAAACCTTTTTTTTTTATAGCAACCTTGCATATGCTTTCTTCGTGTCAATACGGGAAGGATTTTTTGCTTGTTGGCTACAAAATTATAAAGTGCGGAACCTGTCTATTGATAACTAGTCATCTCCAGGACTTGTATAGATAACTACCCATCGGAAACTCTTCTGAAACTAAACATGGATTCCATCTAAAGAATTCTCATCTTTAGTATCATTTTTGCAACGTTTCAGTCAATGTAACCTCCGACCTTCTTCAGGTGTATCTTGTCAAACTTGGCAGTGTTTCTGTTCAACTCGGAGAATCCGGACATAATTTTGAACAGAACCTTTTATTTACTTCACAGGGGTAGCATGCTCTCGTTCCATCAGCCATAACTGAATAGATGTTCTAAGTTGCAATTGTATTTTTGGTTGCCTACACTGAGAATCGAACACTCAATTTTCAGGAGAATACTACTTTTACAATTTACTTTTTTCAAATACTCTAAACACTGCACGCCATGGGTCCTTGTAGATAAGATACAGCTAAAGAATGTGAGAGATTACATCGACCTAAACATCGTGAATATGACACTGAAGATGAGAACAGTCAGCCGAAGAATTCAAATAATGTGAATAACCAATACTCCTCTTAAAAATTCATAAACGTAATTAAATTATTGTTTATTTCGATAATATTTTTGTTATAACCTTCATTTAAATATATCTTGTAAAAACAAAAAGAAAATGTGGATTTTAGTAATAAATGTTACAGTTGTGAACATTATACAAGAAAAGTTCTAACATTACTTAGATATTACTGAAATATACTTATATAAAATACTTTAAGAATTCAAGAAGCAGTCTTATTTTATTTATTTTATAATAGCTTTGTAGCAGACTTAATAGTCAACTGCAACAACTCAACAAAGCAGGGGAGAGTAGAGCGGTAGTTCAAGATATATCTAAGGCTTTTGACAGGGTATGGCATGAAGGTCTTTTCAGGAAAATCAGATCATATGGTATCACTGGAAGAATACATGACATAATTGAATCCTTCTTAGATAAGAGAAAAATCCAGGTTGTCCTCGACGTTCATACATCTAAACAATACAATATAAATGTGGGAGTGCCTCAGGGGTCTATCCTTGAACCTCTGTTATTCCTAATATTCATAAATGACCTCCCTAACAAATTGCCTGTGAGGTGGGTATGCTGACGACACCACACTCTATAACAGATACGACAGGAAAAAAAAATGAACATATCTAAAGAAATGGCAGAAGCACTAGAGGATGACCTCCGATCTGTAGTGGAATGGGGACATAAATGGATGGTTACATTCAATGCTGCCAAGACTAAACTTGTTTCCTTCAATAATTACAAGAAACCTTCTCTACCACCAATAGCAATGGCCAATGACTCTTTATCTGAAAGTACATCCTTTAAACTCCTTGGCCTAACGCTCTCAGGAAACATGAGTTGGAACAATTATATTGAGAGTATCGTCAGGACCACTGTGAAGAAGGTAGGTTCTCTCTATCGTGCTAGAAAGATACTAACGCCCGAAAGTATCCTATACCTCTATAAGGCCACCATGCGCCCATGTATGGAGTATTGTTGTCATATTTGGGCTGGTGCATCTGCCACTAGTCTTTCGCTCCTAGATAAGGTTCAAAAGAGAGTCACCAACTGTCATCTAAACTTCAGCCCGTCTCATCGACGAAATGTAGCATCCCTCTGCCTTTTCTACAAGTACTTTAACGGTGAATGCTCCGACGAACTGCAAGCACTTGTGCCCCCTCAACGTAAATACCCCCGACAAGCAGCTAAATCCCACCCCTTCACAGTAGAGATCCCTAGATGTAAGAGAGCCTTCTACTTCAGTAGTTTCTTCCCCAGGACAGCTAGACTTTGGAATTCTCTGCCGGGTCCCTACTTCCCCAACTGTACTGACATGCAGAAGTTCAAGTGCAACATGAACCGACATCTTGCTGCTCAACTCCCTACACAGTATCCCTGATGCCTATGTCTCTGATAGTAGCCCCCTACAACAAAGTGACAATATGCCTTGTTTGGGGTGAAAATGTAAATAATAAAAAAAAAAATTTTTTTGGAAATAAAAAATGTCAAAAAACATGCAATTATGGTCAAAAACAAATGCACTTTATGAGATGACATTAATTTGCTTGCTGAAGAGGGCATGTTATTAAACAATGTAAGTCACAGTCAAGAATGTAGCTGTACTAAGATTTCACATATTTTTAAAAAAAAATTACAAAACCTAAAAGAATTAGGCATTACAGAAAAAAAATTAGATTATAAATCCATGCCCAAAATGATGGCATGAAAATATGAAGAATTAAGAAATAAGTTTCATTTACTTCTAACGATTAGTATGATATTGTCCTTTTTACCACTGCACACTCTTTAACCCTTATCCTCGAGTAGCCTCTGGGCCTTGATAAGTGGCGATTTCCTTGTAAAAAAAAATTCAATTATACTAGTTATTTTTCACAATATTTTGCATGATGCAACATCAGACTTTCTTCGTGTGCATCTTTTCAAACTTGAGAACTATATAGGGTTCAGTTCAAAACTCTTTATAGGTTCATGAGCTCAATATAAAGACTCCCATATTTGAAAAGATGCACCTGAATAAGGCCTGAGGCTGAATCGGTTAATACATTGTGAAGGTAACAAATAAGATGATGATAGTCTGAATAATCCAAATATTATGACATAAAACCGATTTCTCAATTCTTTCTATTTTGACAATAATTTGAGAATATTAACTCAAACAATCCAAATATAAATTATCAATTGTCACCTCAACATTTTGAAACCCAAGCTTATATTTTATAAAGTAACTAACAGGGAGACCCGACGTTGACCGAGACTGTATGATGATCAACAAAGGTTTCACAATCCAATATCTTTATTGTAATCGAAATAGGGAAAATCGCTCATTTTTCAATCAAATCGAGTAATTGCTTGGGGACCCATCACAGTGTACTGGAAGGGAGCTTCACATGCCTCCCTGCAGTAACTTAGTCAACAATACAGTGTTGTCTATATTACACTGTAGAGAACCTAGTGTTGATTTTATAAAATTATTTTATATATAACAGCTGGAATTAAAAGCTTCAAATGCAAGAGCCAAGTATTATGGTATGATTGTGCTCCAAACAGAAACGTTCATTTTGAACACACCGCTGTAATATCAAAGAACCTACTGTTGATTTTGTCGGGCCTTTTGTGTGGTAATAAAAAAAGTCTTAAATGCACTTATGATGTTAGGCTGTATAAGTTGTTAACTTTGTTAAAAAATCACCTGTTACTTCTTTTATCGGATTGTTTTAATTATCGATATTTATCAAAGACACTCTGATACAAAACCTATCTAAGAAAACTGCCTAGCACATAAAGTAGTACGGGCCCATCCATTTTGAAATATATAGGGAACAAACTCTTTCTCTTTCTCTCACACACACAAAAAAAATTATTTTTTATAAAATAGTAGATAGATATTTGTTTCAAATGTTGAAAATAAATTAAGGCATGTAATATTTTCTGAAGATATAGGTTAGATGTTAACCAGTGCTTGCTCTATTAAAATATATGTTATTATATTTGGTGTAATGACTTTAATGTCAGTAAGGCATACCACAAATTATTTTCATAGTTTTCTACATTAAGATGAATGAAAAGGGGAAATCTATAGAAAAATTATGAGACTGTGTATGGAAACGGCACTCCAACTTAGGATGTATCTGAGTTTTGCAACGCTAGCATATATCAGGAGTTTATATTTTTGGAGCAGTAGAAAGATCCATTCATTGTTCAGTAACCTTAGAAATAGATTGCATACAGGTCTTTCATCTTAGATCTGGTATGAACTTCAGTCCTAGAATTTTAACTGGAACTGAAAAAAGGGTTTGAGCATTAATAGTGAAAGCAGGGAAGCTTTGTTTTAAAATTCATAAAATTAACAAGCTATTTCCCGCCATTGTACCACATGCTCAAACCAGAAGTGAGAGAGTCAGCAAGATTTTGATCACAAATGCTCTTCATACTATTGTCGTATATTAAAAATAAACAAGTTTGCATATCAGAACCTAATAAGTAAAAATTACTGTAGGGCATTATTGTAGGTTAACGCTGGTTTGAGATTTTATTTTTAGGCGATTACGTGTGAATATCCTGAAAAACTTGACTGAAAGAAAAAACAACAAAAAACAAGTTAGAATTTTGAATGAAAGACCAGTTTCACATATAAATTTAACATAAAATGGTCCCTCATTTTTGGACTGTTCTTGCATCTTAAAGCAGATAACCATCCCCCCACCCCACCCTTTTTACTATGTCAGATAAATTATGTGTGCTGTTGTTTTGTATTTTTTTGGAGAGGTTCTACTTTTTTTTTTTTTTTAGGCGATTACATATAATTTTATGTTCTTGCCACTTAGACTTAGGGTGAGTGTAAAAAAAAAAAAAAAAAAAAAAAAAAATTAATTAGTTTCCTTAAAAGTTACTATAATCCGGAAATGAGATATCATTTTATGTTACATTTGTACACGAAAATACTAAAATTAATTTTTTCTTTGCACCAAATTTCTCAATGTATTCACAAGTACTAAACAAGTCTCAAGTAATTACTTTGAAAATCATAGAAGTGGGGAGAGGAATAACAGAGCGTGTTCATCTACAAATGTACTAAAAATAGATTAGTTAAAAACTTAAAAGCATTGAAATTACGAAAATTGTCGATCGATAATTTAGATTTATTTGGTGGTATTACAATTGCGATTCCTCGAGCAGATGGCGAAAACAAATATTCTATCATTGCACGCTCGATATTTTCCTATTTATATATTAAAAGAGATTAAGTCCAGATGTAGACAGATGCAAAATTAAAATGAACAAGCAAATGTTATTTTGTCAACATGAAATTAAAAATAGTTTCGTCTTTGTTTACATTTTTAATATTGCCGTTTAAAACGAAAACAAATATTCTAGCCTGCCTCTGCCTGCCTCCCTCTCTCTCTCTCTCTCTCTCTCTCTCTCTCTCTCTCTCTGAACACTTGGTAATTTCCTATTTATTTATTATAATAGATTATCCTGATCTAGAAAGATGCAAAAAATAAAATGAACAAGAAAATGTGAGATGTCATTTTTATCAATATGAAATCGAAAATAGTTTGTTTACATATGTTCTTCTCGCTGGGCGTGGGCGCCGCCATCTTGATTTTCACACATAATACAATCATTGTGATGGTTGATTATAAGCAAGTAAATGAAAGATGTATTCTGGCTACGTTTTGTACGTACACTGAATAAAAGTTAGGCACTAATTAGACAATTGCGTGTGAAAAAAATTTCAAAGTTTCTTCTGATTTTATACACGTTGTCCAAAAATAATCCCCGCCCTTCTTACATCCCATTAAAAGTGATAATTTTAGTCTTGCTCTGAGGGTTTATTCCCTTTAATCTTTATTCTATTTTTCTTCCATATTTGATGAGAGAAGAAAATGGGGTGTAGGAATTGTCCCTTTTTATTGCCCTTCCCCCCCTCGTCTCATTTTTTTTTCAATTACAACTTTGTATTTTACTATCTAAATATTTTCTTGAAAGTGTCTACTTTAAAATAGTTATGATTTATGACAAAAATTTTAGCATGTTTTTTTTTTTTTTTTTTACTTTTGCAACCAAAAATAAACTTCAAAACTCATAAAATAAAAATCATTTGACAAAGTTATTTTGTTGTATTATCAAGGATTAGAAAAATAATCTTGTATGAAAATTAGAGACAAAATAAATATATATATATATATATATATATATATATATATATATATATATAAACTTCACAATTAAGTGGGCTTGGGCAGCTAAAGCAAGGAAGACAAATGAAATTATTCAAAACTTTGAAGTTATTCCTCCAAGCAAACCCTGGTTTCTTCATTGAGTATGTGTGTGTGTATATATATATATATATATATATATATATATATATATATATATATATATATATATATATATATATAGAGAGAGAGAGAGAGAGAGAGAGAGAGAGAGAGAGAGAGAGAGAGAGAGAGAGATTGTTAATCATATGAAATCTCATAATCACAGACAGGAACGACAGTCTTATGAGGAGGCTTCTACAGCACACCTGGCAACGCTAAGTTGTCATATGTGTAGTTTAATCTGCAAATCTAAAAGTAGTCTGACACGGCATTCGAGGATTCACAATATTATCATGCGATCACCTTTACAAGAAGGAAAGTTTTTATGCCACATTTGTGAACTTTCATGTAGGACCAAAGCTGGATTAAAGAGTCATCTACGTGCACACGAACACAATAACACTTAAGGAAGAAATGGCAAACTCCTGTCAAGAAGTAGTAATCATCATCATGATCGTCATATAATATATTACCCAGAGCAAGTAAAATTAAGGCCTCAAAACAGAACAATTTCGCATCACCTTTGTCTCCTTATGGAGACTAAATTCAAGATATAAAGATACTAAATTTTGTGCATCGAATTTTTCTTCCAATTTTGATCAAAATCAATTACATAAATTTGATTCTAGAAAATGTCTACAATTTATGGTTTAAGCTTTCAGGGAATTTTGTCTTATTGATGTCTAATGGTTTTGTAACAAATTCAATGTAAATGTGAAATATTTTCATTTTCAAACAAGAAATTGTGTTTCACAAAATGTATCCATTACACACCCTTTAAATGAAGCTAAATATAGCCCATACTACCACCTCTTACACTTAACGATCGTGGATATGACCTTAAACTATATCCGATGGTGAGGCCCCAGCTTGGGGAGTGTGGAGCCACCCTTTAATTGCCATTGTTCCCAGGTCCACTCTGACCCGGAGTGGTAGTACTTGTTAGGGTCCCAACTATGGGTTAAATAGAAACTGACTTGAGAAAAAAAAAGATCAAATATTAAAAACTTTTTCTTCAAAATCACTGGCTTCGGCATTAAATGACCTAAAAAGGGTTGATATGCCGTAAAACAAAAACAATCAACCAACCAACTTAGACTGAACAGTTGTGTTCAAAAAAATTAATAATGATTACAAAATTAGTTTAGGAGTGAATTCTGTACATACAAATATCATAAATAAATATATTCCTCCACAAACAGTTGTTTTGTCATCCACAACTCATTGGTGTAGCTAGACATAGCAAGTGTATTCATTTTAAGATTCAAACGCCTGGTCACTTTCAAATGCAATCTGCAGTCAAGTGCTTTATCCACTGTGCTAACAAACCCGACATAACAATAACAATCAAAACTAAACTCTCAAAAGGAACAAATATTCATCTCTATAATAAATCATTTTTGTCTTAACTTTGCAGTAAGACACATTTTAAGATTTTTATTCTTTAAACTTTGTAACTGTAGAAAAAAGACTGATTGTCCATTAAGGGAAAAATCTTTAATAGTTAATACAACGCAACATTAAATATTAACAATGAACAGAGAATATATGCAGGGGCTACAGAAAATAATTTCCAGTGTAGTTATAATTATCCCATTATATTAATTATCCGTTTATGAGTGAAGATATAAAGATATTACTACACTATCTAAATATATATGAAAATAAACACTAAAACCATTAGTCTTCTTATTTTTCACCGATGAGCTATAGTTTGTCTAAGATCTAATGATGATATATTTAATATTTGGTCTCAACAGGTCATACTGAATCATGGGAACTTAATTGGGTCATCTGTAACAATTCACTGCAGAGGAAACAATGATAAATGTCCTTTTTCGCATATACTACACAAGTAAAGGACCTATTAGTTTCCTTATGTCGCGATTTTGTGGAAAGTTTTTGAAGATTTGCAAAACTATACATTTTTGGAAAGGTTATTGTCTCAGGAATCAGAAAATCAATGTTTTCATTTGCCCAGATGCGTATATGACGGCCATATTGGAATTTACAAAATGGTGGCCTTAAAATGTACGTTTTGCAATATCTCGGCCTCTAAATAAGCTGAACACAAATTTTAGCTGCTAAACCTACATTTTCAGTATCAAGGAAGCCAATGGTGGTAGTTATAAAGCAACAACATTTTTAACATTAACCCTTAGATGCATAACTGGGTCCAAACTGACCTGGTGTGGTTGTTTTATTGTAATAAAAATATATATCATTTATAAATTTATATTCCAGCCGTTCCTAAAAAAAAAAAAAAAATCTTTCTTTTATATCACTAATTAAAATTGTTGATTTACCTCTGATAGTTTAAGAAATTGTAGTTTTTGTATGCAGTAAAAGTTTGGTTTCAATTCTTTATTACTGGAATTGTGTTGGCATGAACAATAAATAAAAGATGAAAGGGCACATGAATTAAAACTCACCAATATAAAAACAAATTAATAAAAAGATCAAGCATCGAATATGTAATTATAACAAGCATAATATATAAGAAATGTGAGAAAATTTATTCAAACAAATCTGTATTGATTAGAACGTTTGTTTAAAATCATTTTTAGTAGCAAAAACAGTATTTTTTTTTTAAAGCATACAAGAGTTCATTGTTAACAAAAAGCACCAAACAGAACACAAGACCTCATGGAAAAATATAGAAAATTTAAGGAAGAAGAGAGTTTTTCTTGTTTTTGATTGGACTTTAAAAAAAAGTTATAAATGGTAAATATATTTGCACCCTAAATCTTTGATTTTGCATGTAACATCAATATTTTGAAAACTGAAGCTCTTTGGCCCAACTGTTACTACAATAGGAGTTTGAAATGCATTTAAAAGAAGAAAAAAAGATGAATTTTAAAGTTTTAAATGCTCAACTTTGTGAGAAGTCATTTGGACTAGTTACAAACATCACATGTGTCAATTTTGTTTTAACAAATATTAGAAGCAAATATAATTTGCATAAAAGAAACATTTTGAATTATTGTTTTAATTTCCTAATTTCCTTCTTATTTCAAAAATGAAAAAAAAAATCAGATAAAATAAGATTAAACTTATTTGTAAAAAACAAACAAAAAAAAACGATGGTCAAAGACGAAAGAAAACGCGAGGCTTTTCTATAAACAATTTATATAAATATATGATTAATTGCACACACAGTTGAGTGGATATAGCCAAAGGTTTGAAGTGTGAATTTATGTTTTTGCAAGAAGGAATTAAGTAGAGGGAGTATCATGTGCTGAGAGTTCTTTCTCCTTATCATCTGTATCATCTGAAGCTGTATATAATCATTGCTTGAAGTGTCCAGTAGACAGGTGGCAGGAGAGAGAGTATACATCTTACTTCAGGTACTGAAAATTATATTGTCTGCAAACCTTAAAGGTTTCAAAATAGAGTCACAAAAAGGGCTGGTAAAAGTTACTATGCCTGACTGGTCATCGTGCGGCTAAACAATCTCATTAGGGTTGTACCAATGCTTATCACTGTAATTATCCTATAGGGATTTATTGGTTGATTTATCCACTCTTATATCTACTGAGTTTAGCAGTGAATGCTTAACTGTCTAACCAAATCAGCTATAAACAAACTCAAAAGAACACTTAAACCGGTTCAAATGTCCCATTATGCTAAGATGGGCAAGTCCATTCTCTGAGTTCTGATTGGTTGCTAGTCCATGAATGGATAATCTATTATGAAATTTCTTGGTTGAATTAAGTAATATTTGCATATTAACTAGGAGTACTTTTGTTAGCGTCAATTTAATTCTACAATATTTGTTCAAATGAACGATTTTCTAATTAAGTGCCTTGATGAGCTAGAAGTGTCAAAAACACTATATCACTCCTGACGCAATCCATTACCTGTATAAGAAATAAATACGTCCTAAAATGGAGTACTGTTGCCATATTTGGAGAGAAGCTGCTCAGAGTACCCTATCCTACCTTTACTTTGAAACCTAGTAAGTGATGTCCTTTTATCTTCTCGCCAACCTCTTTCCCACAGAAGAGACGTGATTCTATCTCTACTCTACCATTATTTGTATGGCAAGTGCTCAACTGAGCTTCAATCCATGCCCTCTTCTACAAAACTAAGCACTCGTCTAACTACAACCACGATTAACAAGTTTCACCACTCTCTCTGTGCCTGTATCTAAATGCAAATTCAATGAACAAAGCTTCTTTCCTAGAATTGCCTTTGTGTGGAACTCTGTTTTATAGGTCTACTTTCCCGCTGACTACAATATGGTCGTCTCCAAGACCAATGTAAATAAGCTCTTGTTAAACTGCCCCCTTAAATAATCAAATTCTACCAAATTTCTACCACTAATGACCTAGCTTATACTCATTAACCCTTATCCTTGAATGGCCTTCAGACCTTGGTAAGTAGTGACTCACTTGCAAAAAAATAAGTTTTGCACCCATCTTGTAATTGTAGTGGGCATAATTGAAGTTGGTTTTAAGTAACTCAACCTCATATATGTATGGTTAGAATTTATATATCCTCAGTTTGTTAACAATTTAGGATTCAGATTATCTTCTTTTTAAAATAATATTATCTTGTGCTCTCTTTTCTGTGATGATATGCTTAGCTTAATACTAAAATTTATGAAGAAACTTGTAAAAGTATGAAACAATGCTACTTAAAATTAATACTATTTTATAGTTTATTCATCTATAAACAGAACACGTGATTATTATTTAGATTATTTAAACTATTGTTCTTATCTGAAATGTTGTTTTCACAACGTTTCAGCTGATGTAACCTCTAACCTTCTCCATGAGTATGTTCTCGAACTCATCAATCTTTGTTTTAACTCAGGAATCTCCATTTATTTAGTCCACAAGGGTAACATCCTCTCATTCCCTCAGCCATGACCAGGTAAAAGTCACAAGTAAGTTGCAATTGTATTTTGAGTATGACTTACAATGGGGACTGAAACTTCAACCTCCAGAAGAATGTCACTTACAACTGAATTTTAGCAAGTACTTAATCCATTACGCCTTGAGTTTAACGAGATGCACCTAAAGAACATTGGAGGTTAGATTTGCCAAAACATTGTGAGAATAACACTCAAGAGGAGAACAGTAGCTTGAATAATCCAAAACAACTTATCAATCCTTATTTCCAAAATTCAAGAACAGGACATGTTCTACACTTAAAGTAACCGTACTAAATAAAATTAACCTAGAATAGCCTATTTCTCCGCTATGTGAAAATATATTAATTTTGCAGATAAAAATAATGATTTCTATGACTAAAATTGAGTATAACTGCATTAAATTATTTTAATTAACGTTAGATTCACAATTAGTCATATAATTAACAATACAGATGAAAATAAATATGACTTTGGTTTGGGGGCTGGTCAAAATAATATATTTCAACTCTGGGGTTTTGTTCAGTCATAAAATATGCTTACATATTTTACTTTGTCCAGAAAGACGCATAAAAGAACGGCCCATAAAAAATTCAATCATTCGAGGCCCCTAACGTCGATCTGGGACTTTTAGTTTCGGAAGAGATAGAGTTTGAAAATATGGAGACAGACAGGCAGACATATAGTTTTTTATATATTGGATAATAGTTTTATCCAGATTTTCTACTATGTACATAAAGACAGCTGTTCATATAGAATTATGATGATGAGATGGATATGTAGTTGAAAAACTTATGCAATCACTGAATAAATAGGATACTATATAATTATAAGTGAGATAAAAAGAAATAAGAGTTTAATATAAAGAATGGAAGTTGAAAGAGTCGAACAAATAAATAAAAGCAGAGAACGTCTAAGAATGACTATGTAATGATTAGCAGTTTCGTCTTGATGTTTAATGACCCACTCTGTAGTTCCTTCAAAATACAGATGATTTCAATGCTCAAAATGCATCTTCACATAGTTATATGATACACTGTCAAATTTCAAACGTTTCTATTTTATTAAATTACTAGCCTGGGTTCCCGGCATTGCCCGGATGTTTGGAGGTGTGTGTTGAGCAAAAAAAAAAAAAAAAAAAAAGTGATAGTAGGCAGGTAGGCTCAAACCTATACCGCGAAGGAGGAAAAGAATGTGACGTCTTTGCTGTTGCGTCCATCGCCAAACCGGAATGACGAAGGTTTAAATTAATGTTAGTCAATTCAAAAGAGGGGGATGACTTTCGAAAATATCAACGAAAAAAGCAACCCCTCCTGTAGAAAAGTGCCCAGTTGAGGGTGAAGGAATTAATGTTTTAGCCGATTTTTTGATATTCGTCGTTCAAAGGGTTTAGCTTCAAAGCTTTTCTCATGAAAATCCGTCACCTCTGTCGAAAGTTTTAGGCAGACATACAAACATACATGCATTTAAACAGACAGGTAAAATTTATATTATAGATTACTATGGATTAATGTGTATATCATTGATGTATTATAATAGTCAGTGTATAGTTTTATTTCAGTTCATTTTATATATATTTATAGAAAATAGTCAGTGTATAGTTTTATTTCATTTTATATATATTTATAGAAAATAGTCAGTGTATAGTTTTATTTCAGTTCATTTTATATATATTTATAGAAAATATTTTGTTCATTTTATATATATTTATATTATATTTATATTATATATATTTATATTATATATATTTATATTATATATATTTATATTATATATATTTATATTATTTATATTTTTTATTATATATATTTATATTATATATATTTATATTATATTTATATTATATATATTTATATTATATATATTTATATTATATTTTGTTCATTTTATATATATTTATAGAAAATATTTTGTTAGTCAGTGTATAGTTTTATTTCATTTTATATATATTTATAGAAAATAGTCAGTGTATAGTTTTATTTCAGTTCATTTTATATATATTTATAGAAAATATTTTGTTGAATATCCGTCTCTGGGGTATAACACCTGCCTATTTATACAGGAAACCTGCATGTGCACCAGAATAGATCCGTTCATGAAATAACCAATACGCAACTGGAAACTACATACAGACGGTAGGAGTACATGGAGTGCATAGGCGAAATCCCAGAATGCATATTGCCGTTAAGTATGCATGGGTGTCCAAAAATGTTATATTAATAGTCTCAAATTGGGATTAACACAGAATCAGTTGATTTGTTAAATCGAAAAATCAACTTCCCTAAACATCTGTGCACACTCCACGATTATCAGTGACTATTCATTCACTGCAAAGAAGCAATAAAGATATACCATTATATCTTTAGACACAAGTGTTCTATAGCCTTTCTTTGAAGCACACAAGGATGTGAGTAACCCATGACAAAAAAAAAAAAAAAAAACCTGAAATCAAATAAAATATTTCCCAACTGGGGGGGAGGGGAGGGGGACAACGACCCTTCTGTGTGTATGTGCTTACATATGTGAATAGAGAGAAACACAAACAAATTTTTTTACTTTCTAAACTTTAATCAGTTTCAACTAAGAACATCAAACTTTAAAGAAAGCCACCAAGCACTGCATGTGCATGTTGGAAGGAGACAGGAAGTCATTCTTTGATGAAACAAAATTCATCTAACTCCCTTACCCACTTCATGAATCACTTAAAGCTTCAGTATTCAAGGAAAAATTAACATTTTTTGTTTCCTAGAGATTTGGCAGAAATCAGTCTTTTCTTATTTTGAGTTAAAAAATAGAAGTCTCACATCCATGAGAAGCTCTATCAATTTAAATGGAAATCTTTTTCTGGGTTAAAAGAAGAAGGCAGAGAATCTACCTCTTTCAGCACAGCATCAATATACAACAACTGATGGTAAGAGAAAAACCTTCTGAAAGTACTGTAGATACAGATTTATAACAAAGTTATTACATGTGAAGATTCATCTCTTGATTTGTGAGAAAAATAAACTTAGAATCACTGTACTCAACTGTGTATCTTATATCCTCCGGTGTGTTGACATAATGCGTTCTATGTCATTATCATCTGACTAGAGCATCATCTCATTCAGATTGAAAAAATTACTTAAGATCATTTATAATTATGACAATTAAATTTCAAGGAATTTTACCTACCACAATATCAATGTTATACATAATAGAATGACCACCAAAGAGATGGGCAGACCAGATAAGAATTGGTACTACTATGCTGCTCATGACAGCTGAAAGATTGGCCATAAATTGTAATAAATGCCAGAATTTTGTTCTCAAGCCCTTTGAAATATGCACATAATCAGACAGGAGTTACGTTGCAAGTGAAACAGCCACATTTGCAAGTGATTTTTTCAAGTAGCAACTAGAAATAATAAAACGTTTATCTTTTGGCAATTATATTTTTGTTTTATATTTTTCATCAACAATTTTCCACAGCTCATTGCTGAATAAAAAATGTGTTTTCAATCTTTATGTTCTTAATTAAAACGAGCAAAATCAAATTATTTTAAAAAATAAAAGGTTAATAGAACAATATACCTTCTTTTTTTTTTTAACAAAGACCGTTTAAAAAAGATCTGAAGATATTTGTTTGTTTATAGCTTCAAGTCTCAACATAGAATTTGATGCATATTTAGAATTACAATTATTAAAAAAAGATTCAGAAAAATATTTGATGTACGGACCAAAAATGTCATATTCTAAAAATCATGTGGGTTTGGCTGGTAACTTTTCTATTTGGCTAGTAAACGAAAATATTTAGTTGTCAAAGGTCAACTAAAGATAAATTTGTCTGTAGAACCCTATCAGAGTTTATTCAGAATTAATTTTTTATAACAAATGGTTCTGTTGAAACTCTTAATCTTTAATAAAACAATTACACCTTTTAGTCAATGCAAAACAGTCAATTCATATTCTGTATTACATAACTGTAGCATTCTCATATTTATTAGAGTTATAAACTATTTAATAAAAAATACTTTGAAATAATGTTCAATTTAGATCAAATTTAACGTTTCAGAAATACTAGTGGGGTGCACAGCGTTGCCTGGGTGTATGGGGGGGAAAAAAACTGTTAGTAGCCACACAGTCTTGAACCTATGACGCGAAGGCGGAAAAGAAAGCGAAAGAAAACCTGACATCTTACCGCTATGTTATGAAACGACAAGTATTCAAATTTAGCGACATCAATCAAAAAGTTGACTTGCAGAAATGGATAATTAAGTAAATGAGTTCACGTAGGTGCAGAAATGAACGTCTGGCTGTAAGCCAGATAAGCTTCCCAACGTTTTATTTGCTTCCCCACAATGTTTGGGAAAACCAGCTCCCCCTTTTAGGGGGAGCTCTGGCAGTATCCAAATGAATAGCAATTGTCTGATATGAAGGGTTTCCCCAAAGTTAATTGCCTTTCTGGACGTCTCAGCTGAGAAGGCCGGCAAATGACTTTGCTTTGATTAGTTTCGCTTTATTTAAACGAAAAAGACAAACAAACACAAGAAAGGACAGAATAGAGGAAATTTTTTAAAAGCCGATCAACATAAAGATAGAGACGACATCCATTTTCGAATCTGAGATATTATAATCTAGGAAGTATAAGGAAAGTTCTAAATAAATGTAACCTCGTCGAGAACTCCACACAAAACAAAACTTTCATGAACATACAAAAACGCATGTGGCCGTTTTGTCTTATATATATATATATATATATATATTCCTTTTTTATTTTCTCTATTTTGTCGGAATACTATTTCCATTATTTTCATCATATATATATATATATATATATATATATATATATATATATATATATATATATATATAGAGAGAGAGAGAGAGAGAGAGAGGATTATGGTTCAATTTCCAATACTCTGCTACTTAGTCAAATACGAATGGCTCTTTGGAAACTTCAATTGCATTCTTAATAAATATAACCATTTACAAAATATTGTTTGCTTAAACTATGACGAGGTAAATCTTGAGTTTTCGAATATAATTTAATTTCTAATATCTTTAAAATCATACAGCTTATAATTTTTTTTTTGGGGGGGGGGGGAATATATTTTTCAATTCATATCCATGGAAATGACATAAAACACAATCTGTAAGCTATACCTAAAATGAGAAAATATCAAACCAAGATTGTGTGCATGTGCATATGAAATTTAGTTAAAATCACATTTCAAACCAGGAAAATCTTTAAAAAATATAAACCATAAATGTACCAACAAATGCATTTCAAAAATTCCTTGGCTCTTTAAACATTTTTTTATTTATTTTCTGCATTTTCAATCAAAAGTATTGTTAAATATTAGCAGTTGAAATGCTTTTTGCTTATATGAAAATGTTCAAATTATCTCGACTATAAAAATAATATTTTAAAATTCCTAGTTTCTCTTGTAGGTGTTGGTATAATAGTCATCAATTTATTTCCCTAGAAAAATTCGTCAAATTATATTTACAAGTAGCAGATTGGCTATTACGAGGGATAGTCCAAAAGTAATTCCTCCTATTTTTCTATTCCACCCAAATGGATCAGAGGGGATTGTAAATTGCAGTGTTATGATGACTGAACTGATGCAGTCATGACCTGAAAGTTTCATCTCTGGGTTTTAAAGCTCTAAGAAAGTAACCCCTGTCATGGATGTGCTTCAGAAGCAGATATGTCACTGAATTTCTCCATGCAGAAAAAATTGAATCGATCAACATTAACTAGTACCTTTTAAACGTTTGCGAAACTGATGCAGTTGATGCCAGCACAAGTAGACGAGTTCATCAATTTTAGAGTGGTGACAGAGATGTGAGTGACAAAGTGCGCTCCAGACTTTTATGATCGAGGCATCAAAAGAGGCTGGTGAAAATGTATTGAGAATGTTGATGACTATGCAGAGAAATAAATTCTGGAATACAAAAGGTCGCTTGTTTTAATAGCACTAGTCCAGTTTTCATAGCTCTTCGATGTTTTAGTTTTTTAGTAAACAAAAAAATAGGAGGCCTTACTTTTGGAACAACTCTCATATTTAACAATGACTTCTGACAAGTTACACAAGCAACTGTTTTATTACCATCACAAGTAGTAATAAAATCAGTTTCGATTTGAGCTTTGAGAAATATGTATATTCTGAAAACGAAATATTGTATGTGAAAAATACACATCTTTTCTATAGTTTTCAAATTTAAAAAAAAAAATGTCAAGATCTTTTGACAAGTGATTGTTACAATTAGTTAAAAAAAATAAATACATTTTCTTTGGAATTCAAATCAGAGTACTAAGGGAACAAGTTTCACTTCCCCGTCACAAAAAATACAGCATAAATCTTGTAGTGCGAGTAATTATGCTTCAAAAATTGGTGCAGATAAAAATCAACCCAAATGTTGTTTGCAATATTAAAAAAAAAAAAGAACAATGTGTCAAATAAAAACAAGTTTTGCTCATCAAGTTCCAACCTTTTATTGTTAGTCATGTTCTCCCATGTCATATTCGTCATGTCATTCTCTTTTTGTTATAAAAATCTGAATTTTGGTTTCTTTTTTTACTATATAGATTTTCAGAATTCCATGCAGATTTTCCGTAATTATTGGTATACAAAATTCAATTCAATAAAATAAGCAGATGAAACTAGAACAACATTAAAAGTGTTTCGATTTGTTTTAAATTCTTACATCGTTTTCTTAACAGAGTATATATGTTTTGATCATATTTTGAATTGAAGTTCTAGTTTTTTTTTTTGTTTTTTTTTTTTTACTGTTAGCTGGTTTGAACAGATATAAAAACTCATTATAAAACAATTATTCGTTTAATTAAAATTATGCCATCCAAAATGTTCATAAAAACTGGGTCAATCTTCAACTAGAGCGAGGTTTAAAGACACATCATTTCAGTTGGTTATTATGATTGAAAGAATTATTTAATTTATGAAAAGAAAATATATTTTTTAGAAGGCTGTTCTAGTTTGCTTGAAGCACTGCATGTAGTACCTAAGAAGTTGATTATATTTTAAGTGCCAATGAAATTTGGTGTCTAACACCGTTTCATACAAAACAACAATAAATTGATTAAATGACAACATCAAAGAATTCAATAATTTACAATTATATATTTATTTACCAATGTAGTCTATCAAATCGGGATTTTATGAGATGATGTCACACACACACACACAAAATAGAAATAATGAGTATAGTCATATATGTATAACTAGTGTATTTTGCCGTCTGAAGAGTATTTTTAGAATATTTTTAAATGATATATTTAAATTTGTTCAAATGGTTATGAAACAATTGTAATGCATAAGGAAATACACGATATGATGTTTTCATTTTATATTTTGTTGCCTTGATTTTTGCGAAAATATTATATGCATGCTCAGTTATGAAAACTGATCATGAAGCTTAATTGAGTCAATTAATTTTGACTTTGAGATTATATATATATATATATATATATATATACACACACATACATACACATACACAGTGCCGGCAAAAAGAAAGTCTGCACTTGTAATTTTTTTCAAAACTGCAAATTTAAGCTAAATTTAATGTAATTGCTAAAACAACCTATAATTCATTTTATTCGCCTTTCATTCTTCTATAATTTTACCTGTTCATATTTGACTTTAAATCGAAATATTCTAGTGTTCACATCAATTTTAAAAAATAACTTCAAATTGAGGGGGCAAAAAGTCCGCAGCAACAAATTCGTTTAAAACCAGCTTAAATTATCGCCCCTAAATCAGTTTAAAATATCCACCAACAGGCAACAAAGCATCTCTAACAGTAATTGTTGTTGTTCCAGGTTATACAATGTAACATTTAGTCCATATGTCACGACTTTCTCTTAGTGATCATCAGGAGCTCACATTAATCTCCACCTTTCTGGTTTATGTAATCAAGAAATCGTCCGCAGATTAAAATGTGATGAGAAAACAGTACAAAAACTGAGCAAAAGCACCAAAACACTGGTAGTGTTCATGATGCACCTAAATCTGATCTTACTAGAGTTACTTCTAACAGGGAAGACAATGCTATCAATATCCGCAGCCTAAGAAACAGATTTGAAACGGCTCCCAAAATCCAACAACAGTGCAATCTTGTTAAAAAGTGCTCTCTTTCTACTGTCAAGAACAGATAATGGGAATTTAATTTACGAGGATATGTTGCAAGACGCAAGCCAATGATTTCTGTAAAGAACAGAAAGCGCAGTCTGGACTTCGTCAGATGCAATGAAGATCATGACTTCATATTGGTCAAAAGTGCTTTTTAGCGAGGAAAGCAAGTTCAATAGGCTAGGCAGTATGTCCGTTAGAGGAAAGACAAAGAATTTAATCCTAGGTGCTCAGTTTCAACGCTACAAGGTGGTGGAAGTTCAGTTTTAGTGTGGGGCATTATTAGTACCAATGGTCCAGGGCCTATAGTTCGCTTGCAAGGTCGAATCAATTCAACAAAGTACATTAATATGTTGACTGAGCATTTTCTACTCTACTTTGGTCGTAATTTGGATGATAATCCCATCTTCATGCAGGATAATGCTCCCATTCACACAGCTGGCAATGTCAAGAGATTCCTGGAAGAGCATGATATTCTGTGTTTGGACTGGCCTGCACAATCTCCACACCTCAATCCTCTTGAAAACGTATGGCATTACATCAAGGAACAGTTACGCAATGATAAAATTTCAAATTTGTAAGAACTTTGGACAAAAATTAAAGAAAAGCTGAATGCCCTTTCCCCGGAGTATTGCTGCAGTCTAATTCAAGGAATTCCTAAAAGATTGCAGGCTGTCAAATTGCAGAAAGTCTATGCTACTAAATATTAACTAGTTCATTGTGTTCCCGTTGTATTTGTGTTGCAATAATGTCCTAAAGTTACATTTAAATAACAATTTTCCATTGTGCGGTCTTTCTTTTTGCATCCTCACTTTGAAGTTATTTTTTTTTTAAATTGACATGAACACTAGAATATTTCAATTAAAAATCAAATATGAACAGGTAAAATTCTAGAAGAATAAAAGGGCCAATCAAATGAGGTATAGGTTGTTTAAACAGTTACATTATATTTAGCTTAAATTTGCAGTTTTTGAAAAAAATTACAAGTGCGGACTTTCTTTTTGCCGCCTATATATATATATATATATATATATATATATATATACACACACACACACACACACACACACACACACACATAGAGTAATATGTATTATTGATTTGTGGAAATACATCTGAAACTGATACTTAAAATACATTTTAATCAAATAAATACATTGATTTTTTTTTTTTAATCTTTGTAAATTCAAATTAAAAACTTATTTTGCTGATTCCTTTTTCGTGAGCTGAAAGAAAAACAAAGGACTTGATTTTTATAGCAACATTTTGTTTTTTTTTGTTTTTTTTTTCTATTCTTTTTCTCTTTTCTTGCTTTTCCATTTTTCTTCTTTTTTTTTTTTTGTTCACTTGGCAGCTTAGGAAGATTTTAGAGAATTCCAAACTCTCCAAATGAATATATAAAAGCTGTCAAGTAACCGAATATCTGTCAGCTGTGAAAAGAGAAAAGATAAAATAAGAGTGTACTTACAATCAGTAAGACTTGTTACTCCTGCCAATGTTATGATCGGAACACTAGGAATTTCACCATTCATCATGTGATTTAGTACATCCTTTTAAATATGTGTCACATCTGAATAGGAAATAAGACATAAAATTAATAAGTCATGTTCATCCATGGTGACAATTTTTCACTTTACATTCAGATTAAATCTCAATGAATAAACAAAAATTTTTTTTCCAGTTTATCACACTCATATTACCATCAAAACAGCTCACTGTTATTTAAACCAATAGCACAAGTGTTTTGAAACACTATATATATATATATATATATATATATATATATATATATATATATATATAGTAGAAAGTAAAGAATCAAACACTTACTTGTACACCTAATCTGCATAAAAAAAAAAAAAAAAAGTGAAGCATGCATGGTTCCCTGTGAGTGCACAGTGAATGAGGCATAAAATAAACATGACTAAGTCCAGCAATTGCACCCCCTCCCATTAAGTCCCAAAAGTCCCTAGTGGGCATCAAATCCTGGTGAGAATGAACAAACGGTGCAGTTTTAGGCCTTAACATATGTAAATTTGAGTTCTGCACCATGCAAAAAAAGAAATGACTACGTCCATCATTTGCCCTGTCCCATTAAGCCCCCAAAGTCCCCAAGGCCTTAACATATTTAAATTTGAGATCAGCACCATGCAAAACTGCTAAATAAACATACAGAAAATTTTGGACAAATATGTTAAAATAGTCCCAAAAATGGAGTGTTTTTACTAGCTCTAAAACAGCCCCAGAGGCACACACCAGAGTTATTGCGAAGTATAGATAAACAAAATTATATAGAAATCAGTTAGTTACAACTTTTCAGAAAGTTTTATAAAAATCCAAGGCATCAATTTTTTTTTAATGAGCACAAAAGTATCAATTTTAGCCATTTTAACTCGAAAGACACCCATATGGCGCAACTGGAGTTTTCCTGGAAAATCCGTTCTATTACTTTTTTACTCATACCATGTTTAATGTTTGTGCAAAATTCAAAAAAGAATTCCAAGATGTAGTTATTGAGAAAAGTGCAGACAGACGAATGGACAAGGGTGAATTTACAGGTCTACCCTCATTATATATATATATATATATATATATATATATATATATATATATATAAAAAACAAACTAACAATGGAAAAACATATTTAATACAATGATCTATGTTAAAACTATAACATGACTTCAAAAACATTTTTAAATATAAAAAAATCTTTTATCAAATTACATTTTGAGAAAAGATGCAACTTTATTTCATACTACACACGTTTTGACTTTTTATTGTTAACTTTTTTAGTATGTTTCTGATAGTTTTCGTTTTTACTGCTTCATTTTCTTTTTTCATCTTTTGTAATAGTTGGTAAATTATTTTAATCGACTTTGTATAGATCGCTTTGATCTTCAAGTCCTCTAAATTCTTCAGCTTTTCTCTTTCAATTTGAAGCCTCCGATTATATTCCCCATATGCTAAAATCTAAAATCCCAGAATACTTTCATCACTGATTAAGGATATGTAATGTTAGTTACACGTTTAAAAAGAATACTTAGAACTAGCTTAATCCCTGCCGGGTGGCAGATAGTTTTTTTTTTTTTTTTTTTTTTTTTTTTTTTAATTATTATTTTGTGAGCAAAACATAAATAAAACCAAATAAAAGCTACCACATACAACAGTCGTTGTATGTGGTAGCTTTTATTTGGTTCTTTTGACACTTTTTTACTCCTGATCTGAAATGGAACACATACATCAAGTCTGTTGTCAAGGTCGCTGGAAAAATGATGGGATCCTTCTGCCGCTCCAGTAGATATCTCACTACTAATGCAACTCTCTACCTATATAAAAAGCCAGGCACATCCAAGGATGGAATACTGTTGCCACATCTGGACAGAGTTCAAAATAAACTTCGTAGCCTAGTGGGGGATGCCCTTTTCTCTTCCCTGCAATCTGTTTCCCACAGAAGAGATGTTGCGAGCCTGTCTCTGCTCTATCGTTATTTTCATGGCAAGTGCTTGTCTGAACTGCAATTTATGGTCCCTCCTCGCCAAACTTTCACAAAAAAACACTCATCTAGCTAAAACCACTATCAGTAATTTCCCTCACTCTTTATCTGTCTTAACCTAAATATAGATTCCATGAACAAAGCTTCTTTCTTAGAACTGCATGCCTGTGGAACTCTCTTCCAATTGCCTGCTTTTCAACTGACTACAATTTGACCATCTTCAAGTTTAATGTAAACAAATTCTTGTTGAACCGTCCCCTTAAGTAATCTAACTTACCAAATTTCCACTACTAACGATTACTACGATAGTATCCCATTGATTACTGCACACTCATTAACCCTTATCCTCGAGTGCCCTTTGGGCTTTTGATAAGTGGCAACTCCTATGTATATTTAAAAAAAAAAAACAGCTATTAAATGAGTCAAGTCAAAAATGGTGTAATCAATAAATTATAAACTGCTGTCAGCATTGAAACTCAGTTAACTGAAATTTGAAAAAGCAAGAACACACTTCACTAACTGATCGTTTCATTTTCCAAACTATCAAGTCGAATGTCAGGTGTCCTCGGTCTCTATATGTCACAATACATACTATAATTTGGATTATTGAAACAACTGTTCTTATTTTAGATTCTTACAATGTTTCAACCTTATTCAGGTTAATTTTGTCAAACTCTGCATTCTGCACAGACAATTCCAAAACATAAGAGGCACTGGATGGATAATAGCCACTTGTAGAAAGAAGTCCCAAGAGACTACTTGGATGTTTCAGCACATCTCCCTATCTATTATTCAAGGAAACGCTATCCCACAGCATCTAAGTCTTGATGAAAACAAAAACACTTTGCCCTTGTCTAGTCAAGTAAACAGGGATTTGTTGAAATGCAGGGGAGGGGGGCTATAATTTTATACCAAGGAATGGTTCTGAAACCGTCTTCCAATTAAAAAAGACCATAGACCAGTTTCTCCGGTATGTATATTATGTAAGTTTTTTTGTTTTGTTTTTTTTTGGGGGGGCACATTCTTATTAATCACTCTCACACACATACGTGATGTTAAATTTCTTATTGGAATATTATCATAAGATATAGTAAAAACAGATCTCAAATTAGAAGATGCATGGAAATTTAATACAAAATGACATTTTAGAGGATTAAAATATTTTTTTAAAAAATGCATATGAATTGAACAAGAGAAGAATGAAAAGCATAAAAGAATGAAAGTTGGGAGTAAATTTGAATGATAAATTTAAATACCATAATCATATTCTATTTTTTTAAAGGCAAATAGAATGACGAGTTGCAGGATTAGAAATTTCATTTCAAGGAAAGCAAATGTTGCCGTTATATTTCAAAACTAACGCCTTTCAATATTCTAACGACAAGAGAACTAAAAGAATACCAATTTCTGGATGGGTAAAACTTAATTCCCTGAACAGAACAGTTTTGCAACCATTTAAAATCAACATGTAACGATACTAAATCTTATGGCTAGAATCATTAATCTAATTTTAATCAAAGTTCATTACATGGTTTTGATTCTAGAAAATGTCTTAAATTTAAGTTAAAAAGGAAATTGAAATTTAACAAATATTGTTTTATCAATGTCTAATAACTATGAATCAAATTCAAAACAAATCTGAAATGTTTGAATTTTCAAATAAAAAATGTGTCCATATAAATATCTAAAAACACTTTCAAACTGGTCCAAAGAAAATGAAAATTGTGGAATATTTATTGAAATATAATATCTCTTGTTAAAATTTCACACAAATTTAAGGTTTCTAAATTTTCACAATGAGCTTACATCCGCTTTAGATCAAATATATATTCAACTAAATATAGCTCACATTTGTATCCTTTATGCCTAGGAGCTATGTTTCAAAATTTATAGTGATCAATTAGTTCAGGAATGAAGCCTGTACATATAAAACATACCTAACTTCATAAAGATGGATATTCTACTTGATCGTTGGCACCCCAAAGTCAACATGGAAAATGGGATATATATTCTTCTATTATACAAAGAAGAGATGTCTGTTAGTGTGAACGTGTATGTCACGCTAAAACTTTTGGAATCCAAAACGAATAAGAATGATTCTAATAATGTCTTAAAGGGAAAGGACTCTGGCGAATATGTGAACGTTAGAACAAAATATTAATTTTTTTCTGCCTTAACGACCGCAGAATCTGTATGTGTGTGTGTGTGGGGGGGTCTCTTTCTAAACGATGTCAGTATCTGCGCATGCGTGAACAGCTTCACGTCTCGGACATGTTAACTACATATATTTGCAACGTCTAGGTATGACTGTCGCTGTGGCCCAAGCAGTTAGGACACTGATTGAGAAATATTTGTTTTTGCATTCGCGTTCGCATCCAACTTACGGAAGTCATTTCGTTTTTTTTTTTTTTAACATATTTTTGAAGACGTTTATTTCGGTAAGCTTTTTTGCATTTAAACATGGTTAAAAGGTTTTTTTAAAATATTTTTTTGTTTTGTACTTTGTGTTATTTAGTTAGCTCAAAACATAATTAGAGTTTTCTTTTTATCGGCGGTTGATTTAGTTGAGTGTTGATTTAATGCATCAATATTACTTACGTAAATCACAAATATTTTATTTTCTAATCGTAATCGCTTAAAACTTTTTTTTCTCTCTCACATGCCCTATTCCAAATTCGTAGCAATTGAATGGGCCGACATTGGCGCCCCCCCCCCCAAAAAAAAATCTGATCTAAATTATTTCACAGTAAAAATAATTAAATTAAAACAAAAATCATTTAGCAAGTGTAGTCAAACGCAACTTCATTTTCTCTTTTATATGTCTTGGGGAACGCCGGGTAGTTCTGCTAGTTTAAAATAAGGTGTACAAAAAATGGATTAAAAGGATCTCATAAACAGGTTTAACTACTAGAGAGAAGAATAAGGGATGACTGGATTAATATCTTCAAAATAACTGACAGAATTTCTAAATATGGAACACACATATTTAATATCTTTTCTCACATCGGCAATTTATTTGCAAGAAAGATTTCAAAAACCAATCTTACAACACGACTGTTTTTTAATATAGAGCAATATACTTTTCAAAAAAAAATTAGTCAATGATGTTAAAAATAGCTCTAATCATCTTAAGAATAAACCAGATTAATTAAAAAAAAAAAAAACAATGGTAAAAAATAAATCTACAGGGTATTTTTTTTAGTTTACCAACCCCTCGGCATTCACCTCTAATTTGTCGACTTTTATAGATTTTCGGATACGCTCAGAACGAATATCGCATTTATTTTTTGCGCAAATGCGCAGTTATCCATATTTGAAGACATTCACTAGCTATCCAACGTAATCACTATTGTTTTTGCTGGCGGCTATCTTGTTTCCCATTTAGGAAAAAACGCCAAAAAACAGCCAAAAGAGCCAAAACATGGCCCCCAAAACATTTTTTGGCTTCAATACCGAAATGAGCCCTTCCACCCCACCATTCCGGATATTTTTCCGCTTTCCGACAACGGACAATCTTTTTTTCACTTTCTTAATTATATTCATTTTTTTTTTCATAAAATGTGTGACGCGCGTAGTCACTTGACGTCTCACAAGAGGTATGAATACATGGCGGACATTTGAAAGGAAAAGAAATATTTTTCATAAAATAAAGTTTTCACTTCATTTAAGAGTAAAAATATTGCTGTCAGTAAGTTTTCACGAGCTGTTTACAAAAGCATATTTTATGTTTTTCGTTCTCTTTTTTTTTGGGGGGGGGTATTCAAATCTAGAACTTGTGTACTTTAACAAGTGCGTCTGCAGTTTAACTAAACTTGTTAAAGTACACAAGTTCTATATTTGAATACCCCCCCCTTCCACCAAAAAAGAACGAAAAACATAAAATATGCTTTTGTAACCAGCTCGTGAAAACTTAATTGATCTAAAAATAAAAAAAATTAAAAAATTAAATGCAAACCGTAAATTTGCGACGGATTTGATTATTTGTGGCCTGCAACATCGAATACTCCCCCCCCCCCGGCCCCGGGGAAAAAAAAAAAAAAAAAAAATTAGTGGTCGGTGTTCTATTTTACCTTTTAATTTATTTTAATAAATATTACTCTAAGTGCTGTTTTTAATTTGTGGTGTTTTTTTTTACGTTCTTTCCTTTCGCTCAAGATTTCTTGGAATTTAACACCCCCCCCCCTCCAATAAACCTTACTTTCTTTTGCACCAACGCCGGTGGTGGGAAGGGGGATTCCAGTTACATGTGGCATATTTAGCTTCTTTTGGCGTTATTGAAAAACAAGATAGCCGCTATTAAAAATGATAAGGATTACGTAAACTGTTTAAACGTTGTCTTAAGGAGAATAGTTTCCCATCTCCCTGGAAAACCTCATCAGTATGCCCTGTATTTAAGAATTCAGGTGATCGCTCATCCCCCTCTCAGTACAGGCCAATAAGTCTCCTGTGCGTCATGAGTAAGTTGCTAGAATCTGTGTTAAATACAGAAGTAATCAAACATCTCAACAAAAATAACCTTCTTAGTGACACTCAATATGGTTTCCGTTCTGCTAGATCTACAGCAGATGTCATTACAGTTATATCGCATAGGATTAGCAAATCTCTCGACGGTGGCAATCTTTCTAGAGCAATTGCTCTTGACATATCTAAAGCCTTTGATAGGGTATGGCATAAAGGTTTACTTCATAAGATCGCTAGCTATGGTATAGCTGGAAAAGTCTTCTCAATTATTAAATCATTTCTTTCTGATAGGTTCATAAGAGTAGTAGTTGAGGGGCAAAAATCAGAAGCTCACAGTATTAATGCCGGTGTCCCTCAGGGATCCATCCTGGGCCCAACTCTTTTCCTGATCTACATTAATGATCTTCCAAATCATATCCTTACATCATTTGTAGACATTTATGCTGACGACACTACCATTTATGGTACCACATCTAAGACAGTAAACGAGCAAGTTCTCTCCAATTCTCTCTCCTCTGATCTTGAGCACGTAGTACAATGGGGAAAGGAGTGGCTGGTTACTTTTAATGCATCTAAAACCAAGCTTCTCTCTTTACATCATCAACATTCTAATCCACATTTGTCATCAATTGAAATGAATGGCTCTCGTCTTCAGGAGGCCTCAAGTTTTGACAAGCTTCTGGGCTTGACCATTACTCCTGATCTTAAATGGAACACGTATATCAAATCTGTTGCCAAGGCCGCTGGAAAAATGGTGGGATCTTTCTATCGATCCAGTAGATATCTCACTGCTGATGCTATTCTCTACCTATATAAGAGCCAGGTACGTCCAAGGATGGAATACTGTTGCCACATCTGGGCAGGAGCTGCTAGAAAGGACTTGTCCTGCCTTGATAGAGTTCAAAATAGACTTTGTAGCCTCGTAGGAGATGTCCTTTTCTCCTCCTTGCAACCTCTATCTCACAGAAGAGATGTTGCGAGTTTGTCTCTGATGTATCGTTATTTTCATGGAAAGTGTTCAACTGAGCTTCAATCTTTGGTCCCCCCTCGCCAAACTTTCACAAGAAACACTCGTCTAGCTGTAAACACTATCAATAATTTCCCCCACTCTTTATCTGTGGCTAAACCTAAACGTAGATTCCATGAACAAAGCTTCTTTCTTAGAACTGCACGCCTGTGGAATTGTCTTCCGTTTTCCTGCTTTCCGGCTGACTACAATATGGTTGTGTTCAAGTCTAAAGTAAATAAGTTCTTGATGAGCCGTTCCATATAAGTTATTAAATTTACCAAATTTTCATTACTAATGATTACTATATTGACCAATTTCTACTGTACACTCTTTAACCCTTATCCTTGAGTGGCCTCTGGGCCTTGATAATGTGGTGATGCCTTTGTAAAAAAAAAAAAAAAAAAAAAAAAAAAATTACGTTGGATACTGAATGTCTTCAAATATGGATAACTGCGTGTTTGCGCAAAAATTAATGCGATATTCGTTCTCAGCGTATCCGAAACCCTTTAAAAGTCGACAAATTAGAGGTGAATGCGGAGGGGTCGGTAAACTAACAATTTACCATCTACAGGGACATTTTTTTTTTGGGGGGGGGGGGTCTATCTAATAGAGTATTTAGATCTAATTTTTTTTAGATTCATATTATCTATCATTGTGGATTTCTTTTCATTTTTTTTTTTCTTTTTTTTTTTTATTTCACATGAAATTACTTATTAAAAGAAGATCCACTGGTACATAACAAATAAATAAAGTAGCCATAAATGAATGATTGTTTTTAAGTAGGTATCGTAAACGAAAATCTTATTTTCATTATAATATAATAAAAATAAAGTAGATAAACTGGAGGTTCTCAACCAGCGGTAAATTTACCCGGAGAGTAAAAAAAGAAAATTATATAATCAGGGGTAAATAATTGAAGTATCTAATAATTTAAAAATAATTATTTCTTTTCAGATTTATTATGTCTAAGAAACGTATATAATACATCATATGTCTAATATGGCTTTGACTTCGTTATTGTGGATCGTGTACAATAGTATTGTCTCATGAAACGTAATACAAATTAACTTCCATTATTTTCTATTTAGAAAATGTTTCATTTTGTTTATTTTTTTGTGATACGAATGCATAATATTTCGATACAAAACCTTAAGTCTTAAACAATAATAAAAAAAAAAATTGACCTTGTTTTTCTGTCACTTTATGATGGCTATGAATTTTTGTATGGAAGTAGAGGGGTAAATGGAGAAATACATAAAGCTGATGGGGTGGGGGGGGCAGTGATGGAGGAAATATTGAGAATGGCTGACAGTAACAACTTTATTTTCATAATTCAATTAGCTACCAATATTATCGTTTAAGTTTGTTAGAAATTAGATAATTTGCCATTTTAAAAATGCAAAAAATCATTAAAATGATCTTATGGTAAGTAAAATTAATCATAATGAAAACAATAATTATTAGATCAAACCAGAACGCAAACATTTTTCAGAAAATGTACAAAAATCATATAGGAACACATCTTTGTTCAGATAAGATCCATTTCAACAAATCTTAATATGATTCATAGCACATTAAAAGTGAGATATGTTTCCTATTAATAGTACATAAATAAAAGAAACTCGCATTTGGATATTATAAAAACAAAAACATAATTCAATAATGAAGGGAAAAAAATTTGTATTTCATTCACTAACATTTTCAACATGGATTTATTTTTTCTTTGTGAAAGACAATTTAAAACTATATTAAGCTGTTATATTGCCGAGTAGCTCTTAGTACGGATAAAGATGTACACCAAACTTGAGGAATACCAATTTTTTTTTTTTTTTTTTTTTTTTTTTACATAAAAAATAAATTGCCTGCCACTGAAAATAGTAACCTTATCTTGAAGTACCTATTTACAATGCCTCCCCACGGGACAGAGTTAGACACCAGGTCATTTTTTTAACGTGGAGAAAATGTACAAAAAATAAAAATTGTCTCAGTCATGAAGGATTTCTCCTCCACTGAAAGAGAACGAGAAATGGAAGTGCCGCATCTGAAGAACAGATGGTATTTATTTGCTCCCCCACTGAGCAAATTAGGCACAAGGCCGTTTTTAATGTGAGGTAAAAACCAGCTCCCCTAAAAGGGGTCACTCTGGTTACCAAAAATAATAATTGCCCCAGTATAGAGGGTCTCCCCTCCATTGACTGGTACAAATTATCTTAAGTGCAGCATCTGAAGAACAGATGGTATTTATTTGCTCCCCCACAGAGCAAATTAGGCACAAGGCCGTTTTTAATGTGAGGCAAAAACCAGCTCCCCCAAAAGTAGGCAAAAAGGGGGCACTCTGGTTACCAAAAATAATAATTGTCCCAGTATAGAGGGTCTCCCCTCCATTGACTGGTACAAATCATCTTAAGTGCAGCATCTGAAGAACAGATACTACACTTTGATCTTGGTCAAAAGGCCTTATCTTGAAATAATCTTGGAAAAAATACTATTAATGGCAGAAGAGAACGTATAGTGCATATTTATAAAGATAAACGGTTAAATTTGGTTAACATTCAAATTTTATCAAAATAGAAAAAAAAAAATGAGTTATTACAAGTTGAAACTGAAGAGACTGTCACTATATTTTTGTTCATATTCTAAATTAGGCGGATTTGTGATATCTATTTTTTTAACACCAAGTATTTACTCATGGCAATTATTACATTTAATGCTAAATGACATCATACAAATGATAATAGAAACAAATCTTGTAGCTAATACCTTCAGTAATGTTCAAATTGCATTCATAATGCTTTGAAAAATATTGAGACAAAGTTAAAAACATAACTGTTGGTTTCACTGGAGGTTAATCATTATCTTATGAGAGTCGCTGTAAAAGAAAATGCATAATAAAAATGATCGATTTACAAAAGAATACTGAAATATTGAAGATCAACAAATATTTATGAACATTTTGGAGAGGGGAGGGGGTGAGGACTTGTTAATCACATTTAGTCAGACTTGTGTTCTCATTTTTTGATCTTTTATTTCAATAACATTTCAGTTAATACACTCTCAAACCTTTAAGTCTCTGCTGTACTATGCAGCCTTCTGAGAACTTCAAACAAAACAATTTATTACCTCTGCCAAGGTGGTTATGTATTATGTCGAATTATAACTGCTGAATGTATACAACATACAAGTCATATTGCTCGATCAATGGTCACTATCAATAATGGTCTGACTTAGCACTGATTTAATTTTAAGATATCTGAGCCAAAGGTTATTAGTCAAGGCAATAGAAAAAGTAAAATGTCACTCCATTTCGCAATAATTTGGATTTTGTTCATCAGAAATTTACTACTTGTTATAAGGGTACACTACCTTAGTTTGGTCAACTTTCACATTTTGAGAGATTTTCAACTTATGTTGTCAATGAGATGTATACAGTCTCACAACTAACTTATCTTCTTCTTTCATTTGTAACATACAAATATCTATGTGTGAGGTCGCCAAGCTAATCAAGAACCTAGATTCCAGTAAAGCAACTGGCCCTGATGGCATCCCAATTATAGTGTTAAAAAAGCTTCAACCAGAACTTGCTCCCATACTTACGAAACTATTTAAGCGCAGCCTTAAGGAGAAGTGCTTTCCTACTCCCTGGAAGACCTCATCAGTTTGCCCTGTATTTAAGAATTCAGATGATAAGTCATCTCCCTCTCAGTACAGACCATTAAGTCTCCTGTGTGTTATGAGTAAGTTGCTGGAATCCATATTAAATAGAGAAATAGTCAACCACCTCAGCAGGAATAACCTTCTTAGTGACACACAATATGGTTTCCGCTCTGCAAGATCTACCGCAGATGTGCTGACGGTTATATCCCACAGGATTAGTGAATCTCTTGACAAAGGCTTCCTTTCTAGGGCAATTGCTCTTGACATATCAAAGGCCTTCGACAAGGTATGGCATAAGGGTCTACTTCACAAGATTTCCAGCTACGGTATAACTGGAAATGTTTTCTCAATCATTAAATCATTTCTCTCCGATAGGCTCATAGATGGACAAAAATTGGAGGCCTGCAATATAAATGCTGGAGTCTCTCTAGGGTCAATCCTGGGCCCAACTCTCTTCCTGATCTACATCAATGACCTCTCTAAACACATACTTAAATCATTCGTTGACATCTATGCTGATGACACGACCATCTACGGCAACACATCAAAGGCTGTAAATGACAAAGTTCTCTCTGATTCTCTCTCCTCTGATCTCGAGCGCGTGGTTCAGTGGGGGAAGATGTGGCTGGTTACCTTTAATGCATTCAAAACCAAACTCCTATCCTTACATCATCAACGCTCTGATCCCCATCTGGCATCAATTGTGATGGATGGCTCTCGTCTGGGTGAGGCCCCGTGTTTTGACAAGCTTCTGAGTTTGACCTTTACTCCTGATCTGAAATGGAACACGTACATCAAGTCTGTTGCCAAGGTCGCTGGAAAGATGGTGGGATCCTTCTACTGCTCCAGAAGATATCTCACTACTGATGCAATTCTCTATCTATATAAAAGCCAAGTACGTCCAAGGATGGAATACTGTTGTCATATCTGGGCAGGAGCTGCTAAAAACAGCCTATCCTGCCTTGACAGAGTACAAAATAGACTTCGTGGGGGATGCCCTTTTCTCTACCCTGCAACCTCTCTCCCACAGAAGAGACGTTGCGAGCCTATCCTTGTTTTATCGTTATTTCCATGGCAGGTGCTTGTCTCAACTTCAATCTCTGGTCCCCCCCCCCTCGCCAATCTTTCACGAAAAACACATGTCTAGCTGAATCCACTGTGAAAAATTTCCCCCACTCTATATCTGTGCCTAAATCAAAACGCGGATTCCATGAACAAAGCTTCTTTCTTAGAACTGCACGCCTGTGGAACTCTGTTCCGTCTGCCTGCTTCCACCGGACTACAACTTGGATGTGTTCAAGTCCAACGTTAACAAATTCCTAATGAACCGCCCCCTTAAGTAAACACTTCATCAAATCTCTACACTAACGTAATATACTTGCAATAACCCTTATCCCTGAGTGGCTTCCGGGCCTTGATAAGCGGTGATCACTGTGTAAAAAAAAAAAAAAAAAAAAAAAAAATTATATAGAACTAGCCTGGGTACCCGGCCGGTATTGCTCGGATGTTGGTAGGTGTGTGTTGAGCAAAAAAATAAATAAATAAATAAAAAAAATAAGTAGGCAGGCAGGCTCTAACCCATAACATAAAGGAGGAAAAGAAGGGGGGGGGGCATCGTCAAACCGGAAATAACAGAGGTTCAAATTAAGGCTAGACAATCGGACGGAAGCCCTGAGGCGAAGTTTGAAAATAAAATCGGCCAGCCTGAATGAATTAGTGAAAGATGTTTGAATTTATTTAAGTAAGAACCAAATTGACAGGTGCGCGCCCAGAAGTCGTCGAGCGTTACGACGACGTAGGTTTGTTTGTTATAAGCGAAGTAAAAAAAGAAAACAACGTTAAAACTTAAGCGGGGGGGGGGGGGGGAATAACGTAAAGCAAACGAACGATGAAAACAGAAAACGAACACGTGAAAAATGGCTTAAATAAGCCTGTTTCGATATTAAAATTTAAAAAATCGGTGGGTACCCGGGTGTTTTTGGGTGTGTGCTCGGGGGTGGATAAGCGAAGTAAAAAAAAACAAAAAAAAAAAACAGAAAAACGAACATTATGTGAAAAATGGCTTAAATAACACTGGTTCAATATTTAAATTTAAAAAATTGGAAAAAAAAAAAAAAAAAGACATCTTACATCATGATTCGAACCGAAGACGTTTAGATAATGAACCAACGCGCTAATCGACTGACCTAATGCGACGTACATGAAATTTGTTCAGTTTTTCAACTATTTAAAGTAAATCAGGTCATGACGTCATCTGGCGCATGCGTAGAACCGTTTTTGTTGCCCCCCCCCTCGAAAATTGTCGATTTCGGGGTGAAAAAAATGAACGTTTTTGGCTAATTTTTCCATATTTTTCGAGCAAAGGATTGGGCTTCGATATATGATACCGAGTTTGTCAATTTTCGTGTCTGTTGAAAGTTTTTAGCGGACACACAAACATACACACATACATACATTTTTACTTTTATATATATATATAGATGTTCTTATTCCATGTTTGATTATGTTTGGAAAAGAAAAAATATCGTGTTTTTTTCTTTTTTACAATTATAATTGCAATTAACAAATAATAGCCAGTATAACAATAACATTTTCCATAAATAAAAGTCTAATTAATAACGCGCCCGTTATCAAAAGAACAAAAACAGTCTGTACTTGTAGATTAAAATAATGTTTATCATACACTAAAAAGGCATGTTTGTTCTTCTAGATAAAGTTAAATGTTTTCTGAAGGTTATGCAAGTACAAATACATGAATAAAACTGAAGGGTACAGCATCCGAAACTGTGTGGCAACAAAGAAAAATTAAAGATTCCAGTTCAAAAGGCAACTAAATTGTAATATAAGATTAGACCAAAATAAGATACCTTACACTAAAACTTATAAATAACTAAATACCATTAATTAGTACAATTTATAAAATTCCTAATCTCACTAACTGCTTACTGGCTTGATACCAACAGAGAACTGGTTTACTTAGTACCGTTGGTCTGGAGTTATATATCTACCTGGGATGTATCCTCGGACAACATTAAATTTACTTCTGTGCATAAGTTTGAAATCTAGTTCTGCCCATGCATGGAAGATTCTGAATGAGTCACTCTTAGTGACACAATTTTTGAAGAGTTTGGACGTTTTTATCCATGGCTTCTCACTAGAGTCTTTCATTAGGTGTTTTCCATGTTGCCTAAATGAACAATTGTTTTTAAGTAGGTATCACAAACAAAAAACTTATTTTCATTATATCTACACATTTTTTATGCAGCCACATAGATAAGATAAATAGTAACAAATTTATTTTCATAATTCAATTAGCCATCAATGTTATCGTTTAAGTTTGTTAGAAATGAGATAATTTGCCATTTAAAAATGTAGGCTTCGAACACGTGAAAAATCGTTACAATCATCTTGTGGTAAATTAAATTTAATCATAATGGAAGCAATAATTAAACCTTTTTCCAAAAATATACGAAAATCATATGGGAACACAACTTTGCTCATATAAGATTCATTTCAACAGGTAGCACACTCAATCTTCTTAATATGATTCATAACATATTAAGTGAGATTTTTTTTTTCTTTTAATACCACATAAATAAAAGAAACTCACATTTGGATATTATAAAAACAAAAACACAATTAGATAATGAGGGGGAAAATGTTCATGTAGTTGCATGAACGATTTTGTTGACATTTTTCTTAGGATTTTTTTTTTTTTTTTTTTTTTTAAACACAGGAATCACCACTTATCAAGACCCGGAGGCCACTTGAGGATAAGGGTTAATGGGTATACATTAGTCAATGTGATTAAAGCATAGTAAACATAAGTAGTGGGAATTTTGTAAATTGGATTACTTAGGGTGACGGTTCATCAAGAACTTGTTTACGTTGGACTTGAAGACAATCAGATTGTAATCAGCTGGAAAGCAGGCAATTGGAAGAGTTCCACAAGCGCGCAGTTCTAAGAAAGAAGCTTTTTTCATGGAATCTACATTTATGTTTAGGCACAGATAAAGAGTGTGGGAAATTATTGATAGTGGTTTTGGCTGCATCATTACAGGAAATTCGTTATGTAATATTTTACATATCCGATAGATTTTCACACCTATATAACTCTGGAAATATGTGTACTTATTTATCGTATTGGGAAACCTTATTTATTCTTTGTTTAATAGTAATGTTTGAAATTCTTGTTTGTTTATTACACGTTTCGTAACGCCTTTCATATAGGTTCGTAATTGAGAAACTGTTTAACTTTGGATAAATGTATATTTATGTGAATCCAACAGTTTCATTCTTTTCTATTTTTTAATTCAATTTCCCAACATGTTATACACAATAGCAGGACATACAAAATGATGACTGCACATATGAGTAAGATATATATATATATATATATATATCTCCAAACACGTGGCCTGCTCAACTGTGATTTTGATATAAAATATCAACAATCAGTTTAAGTATACCTATCGAGCATTTTTGCGCCCCACTGTAAATTTGTGGTCTCCCTAGCAAAAGGTTTTGCGCTGTGAAATTGCTTTTCAGCTAGGATCAAAAATCCGATACAGGACTTTATCTTTTCTGTCTCCAGTCAGTCACGAAGAAACAGTCTAACAAAAGGTGGTGATGATATCTATCATATCCTGATTTAAAGTCACCTTAGACAAACATTCAGACGCTTTATAGACGTACACATCTTTTAACTGTCCTTTTACATAGCTTGTATTTTGCTATTTCTGGCCAATAAATTTGATATTATATCATAACTGATACAATTAGTAAAAAGATAATGTAATGTTGTCTGGAATAAAATACTTTAACAACAACAGTTAATTTGGGTTATCTTATCTATGATTTTATCATTTTATTCATTTATTTTTTTTACACATGACTAGTTCATTAAGGATGATATATATTTAAAATAACTAATTTAGCATTAAAGTTACAATGCATTGTAGTTTTTATTGCACTGTAGAGAACCTACTGTTGATTTTATAAAATTATTTTTATATAATGGCTTGAATTAAAGTTTAAAATGCAAAATTCAAGTATCATGGCTCAATTGTGCTCTAAACAGAAACATTCATTTTGAACGCGTCCCTGTTATATCAAAGAACCTGTTGCTGATTTTATATACCAGGCCTTTCTGCTTGTGCGATAATAAAACTTCTCAAATGTACTTGTGATGTAAAGCTGAATGAGGCATTAACTTTAGTCAAAATAGCTTGCTCTTTCTTTGATCAGATTTTTTTTTTCGATTATCAATACTTATCAAAGACATTCCAATACAAAACCTTTCTAAGAACTGCCAAAAACAAAGTACATTTGTGTAAAAAATTAATCGGCCCAGCTGTTTAAGAGTCCATAGGAAACGAACTCAGGCACACATACAAAGTTACTTTTATATAATAGTGGATAGGTAATGGAAATCCGGTTTGTGCAATCAAAACTTATATTTTTCAAACTTATTATAAAACATTTAATTTTGAAACAAAATTGTTGTCCCGTTTTGATATTAAAACTACTGTTACCATCTGCATAGACTTTTCGAGATAGATCTAATTCAAAACAGATTCTGTATTAATAAACATTAACATGCAATGTTTATTTTATGAGGGATTTGTTGAAAGGAGAATAAATTTCCGACAAAAATAAAATGGCTAGTGCACAGAAGGAGACAAGACAGAACGCACTAATTAAAAGCATTGACAAAGGAACATGTTTAAAAAATTTTTTGAGGTTTCGACTATTAGTCAAGTCTTAGTCATGGAATGATTAATAGAGTAGAAATATCAGAGTCAATTAACTTTCTTTAAACATGTTTCCGTGTCATTATTTTTAATTAGTTTGTTTCCTTCATCATTCCATACATCAACCATTTCATATGTACAAACACACACTAGAAAAATTCCTGTCTCAAGGCAGATATTATTAATTGATCAAGCAGAAGATTAATACATCACTTTTATGTCCATTTACAAAGTCGAAATCCAATATATAATGATCCCAAACCTTTATGTCTAGAATCCGTATTCCAATTTGGATTTTAAAAAGAAATCATTACATGATTTTGATTCTGGAAATTTTGATGGCTTAAGTTTAGGAGGTTTTAATTAGAAATTGAAATTTGGAATCTAATTGGTTTTTAATAACTATGGATCAAATTCAGTGCAGATATTTGAGCCTAGAGTATGTACTTGTAACCATTACATCATATCAGAGGTAAGCAGTTTGGAGAAAAATTATTTGTATATTAATTTACATGTATTAACAAACAATATAGAGAAAAATGCGTTCAAACACAACATATGTGTATGTTTTGTTTAAAAATGTATAGAATATTGCATTCGTTTTGATTCTTTATATATTTCAGGCATGGTGATAGCCGTTTTCTTAACATCCCTGGAGCTTTGAATGAACTTCCAGGAGGTGTTGTAAATGCACCAACGATGGAGCAAATCAAAGCAAATTTGAACAGGTGCTGAGCCACTGTATACTCTAGTCTAACTTTTTACTCCGCCCCCTTTCCCGACATGGCAACTGGAACATGCTTGTTTTATTTTTGCCAAATTTATTCAATTACAATCTACAATATTCTGATTTGCAGCAGTAGTGTATACATATATACCTTTGTCAAATTATTGTCAATACTTATTGTTAATTTCAATAAAATGAACATCGTTTCCGAAACGATCATACACTCGAGTTGATTTTGTTTGTTTTTTCCTTTTGAAACTGATTTTTAATTCACAATTATTAATCGTTTTACTCAATATAGCTCTAGGATACCTATACCTATTGAGCTTATTATATATCTACAGTACAATGGGCACTGTTTTCTTTTAAAAGTATTAATACATTTACTAATACATTAAAATAAACTGCTCTTTAGACTCCAGGTCTAATTCCCTTTAAAAATATTATATATTAAATATGTAACATACAGTTTGTTTTTTTATATAAATATATTTATGATGGATTCATCTCACGTGTAAACGGGTATTTAAAATGTAACTAACTTATTAAATTTACACAAAATAAAATTAAGTCAAATTCGATAAACATTTATATAAAACCTATCCAACTGTATAGCTTTTAATGAATTTGATTGTGGCTCTATATATGAAACTGGTTATGTTTGTCATTAATTTATCTTATAAAGTTAAATAAAATCATGGAGATTTGTTTTTATTTCTGAGTTCACAAAAAAATAAAATATAAAATAATTTTTAAAACAGGCTTAGACAATTGGAAATATAGCTTTCCGCCTGTGCAAGCTTTTTGTCGATGACTGAATCTTTGACCTTTATCATCCATCCTTTTTCAGTGCCATCTAAGATGGCTCGGCATACAATTTAGTATCCAGACGGAAAGTTCATCCATGAAGTCCTTCTCTTCCTAGTTAGCACTTGTTGAAGACCTGGGTCGTGACAATCAAAACTGACTTAGCAAAATTATCAGGTCTGGATGTAATTGCTCTTCGATTATGGAATTTAGATCGGCTAGCTATATTGTGTGACCTCGTTCAGGATTGGCAGAAGTAGGCTGTCATAGTCAGCACTACTACACATGTTCGTAAGGAAGTCAACAGTTCTGACCACGGTGATAGCTGTTACAAGTATAAGGATATAACTTTGATCGAGGAAACCATGTCAATCCTGACTATTACATTATTAATATTTGTGTCAGCATGGTCCACACTATGTCACCAGCAACATACATTTACTGGAATACAGTTGTTTAATTTAATATTCATAATGACCAAAATGAAATTGACTACTTAAAGAGGAAATTTCTATAAAACATCTTTCCTCAAATAAGGTAATGACTTATGAAATTTTAGACTGTTTAGTTGAAATGTTGAAAAATTGAGTGGAAGGTCTGGTGAGTGTTTTATTTATTTATTTTTTTTTTTTTAAGCTGATGTTGTGTCCAAGAAACTCGTTGGAGAGGTAAATCTGGTGGAATGATCATGGAAAAGGCTGGATAGGACATGACAAGAGAAAAAGTGTTTATTTTTTTTTTATTTTTTTTTTTTTTGTTTGTTTTTTATTGCACAGAGATTAATATATAAAGTCATTGAAGTTAATAATGTAATTGTCATACTAATGAAGTTGATGAGAAAATTTTCAGTTATATCTGTTAATGCACCATAACGTGACTCGAGTGAAATGAGTTTTATGACAGGCTTATTGCAATAACGAGTAAAGTTGGTGAAACCGAAGTACTTGCTGTCACTGGAGATTTTAATATGTTGGAAAAAAAACCTGGTGATTTTAAAGAAATAGATATAGTGATAAGAATACAGAAAGAGAAAGGATTTTAGAATTTGGTCTTGCAATAGACATGTTGGTTGCAAACACCCTTTTTCAAAAAAAAAAAAAAAAACCATCTCACTACATATAAATCTTGTACAGCAAAGACTTCAGTAAATTATCTGTTGGCAAGGAAATGGGACAGAAAGCCCTTAAGTGAGGTGAAAGTAATTCCTGGTGAAGAAATTGTGACACAAAAAAAAAGTTTGTTTATTTTTGTTATAACAAACCAGTTCATGCTGAAGAAAGCTCATGAGGTAAAAAAGGGAAGTTTATTCCAAGGAGAAAGTCATTGACGATTAAATAAAGAACATGTGGAATATGAACTTAGAGACCAAAAAGGAAATGTGGATGAAGAATTATATAACTGAAACCTATGTAGACAGACTGACAGTTTTTTAGCTAGTACACTAGAAGAGATCGATTTGAGGATTTGCTTAGGGAAGTTATTCGAGTTCAAAAATCTGTTGCTGAGTGACAGGAAAAAGTCATGGTTTTTCCTGAGTGACAGGAAATAGTCATGGCAGAGAGGTAAACATATGAGCACCAATGCTGGCCCAAATCATGAGAATGAGAGTTGGTGAAATTTGTGACAAGATTTCCATGCAGGGATTGAGATTTGAAAGGAAGAGAGTCCGTTCTGGGATAGCAATAAAAGCAGAGCACACAGTCTGCCTCGTGCAAGACCCAGTTGTTTCCTGGGGGTGGCGAAACCCACATTGAAGTTGAAATGTTGCAAGAATTTGACACCCTCTCTTTAAGATGAGGAACTACCAAGGAATTGGCGATGCGTCATTGACATGATGAATACAAAAATAAAACTCAACTATATCCAAAGATGCACAAGAAACTTGCATCCATTATTGCTGTGTTGTAAAAAGCTTCCATTGCAGAGAGAAAGCCAATATGAGGCACACAGTCATAAAGAAGAAATACAAAGATACGTTGCACAATATTTTATTGTAACTAACACATTTGTTGCAAAATCCAAAAGGGTTGATGTGCCGTAACTAAGAAACTGGATAAATTAAGCTAACAAGATATAATTTCCTTATGAAAGAGTAAAGAACTATTAATGAAAACTATAAACAGTTTATGAGCTGGAACAACTCGAAAGTTCTAACAAATTTATAAAAATTAAGTATGAACCCCAAACGATATTTAACACTTACTGAAGAATACTGTCGAATGTAACAGACAAAGTATGGGGTGAAATGATGGTGGAATAATAGAATTGAGAAGTGGATCAAAGAAAAGCAGAAACAAAGAAGTTAGTAAGGTTTAGTGATGAGGCATACCTGGCAAAGGGAAGTAAAATTTAGCAAAGCCAGGAAGGGAAGCTGGAAAAAAGTTCCCATATATAGTATGATGAAAAGAACTAAGATAAGCTAAACAGACGACAAAGACTAATTTGAATATTGTTACAGAGAAGAGAATTCAAAATGCTTAGAAATGACACCATGAAAAATTATTGAATACTGAGTTTCCATGGAACCATGAAAATCTAGAGGCTGCAGAAACAGTCTCCATATTGAAAGAAATGATATGAGAAGTTCTGAGTAAGATGAAGAAGGATACGGCTCCGCAGACCGTAATGCAGAAATGTAAAAGGCTACAGGTGAAACCGGCATCGAGATGATTACTAACTTGACAAATAGAATCATAAAAGAGGTTCTCCCAAAAGACCAAGAACTTGGCATAATTGTGAATTTGACGGGAAAGCACTTAAGCTGATGCACCAGATCCTAAAAATGATTTAGAGAATAAAGTCAGATAAGCACTTGGTAAAGTATCACTGGTGCTTTATTTTCCTGATAAAAATGTTCCCAGCAGCGTTATCATTATTGACCAAGGCAACAGTCTATTGGGCATGTGTACATAGTGTGATGAGGATTCAGAAAAGTGAAATCTGACCAATGAGGGTTGAGGGCATGCGTTGCATGGAGAGAAAGGGTATGAAATAATACAATAGATATGAGCCTTAAAGACAAGCTTAATTTTGATGAATTCAACAGAAAATTTAATCTAGACAGTATAGGTAGACGTGTGCAGAACACCAAACTTTGATGGTATGACCAAGAATGGATGAACAGTTAAAGTGGCACATACAGTTCACATGGGAAACCCAAAGAAAACCTGGAAGAAAGTGATTAAAAAAAAAAAGACTTAAGAAAAGGGGGATAAATAGGACCTGTTCAAAGAGATTAACATGGAAGTCTATTTCTTAAAGTCATCCAACACATGCCAGCATGTAAAATGGATGTTGAACAAATGATGATGGATGATGATGAATTGGATGAAAAACATTAAAATAGTCTAAAGAATAAAGAACCCTAATCACCGGAATATAAATCGAGTGATAGGAAAAGATAATTTTGCTTAGAAAAAAATCTTATTTTATATAAATAGAATAAATGTCAATCATTTATTGACAGCATATGATATATATACATCGATAAGAACTTACATAATGTCATGACATTAGAAATGCATTAAACTAATCCTGTTTTATTAAATAGCTTAAGTGAAATTTGTCAAACATTTAACGTCATTCGTTTATTGGATTTGATACTGACTTTATTTCTACTCTCACCTGATCTGCTATAATCACATAACATTCTTTTTCCAATAAAATACATTGTAACAAATTTGATATATTATTAATAGCTTTTTTTTTTAGGAAAGATATAAAGAAAGCAATTAGATTAGGTCTATTGGAGAAGTTGTGCAAAATGAAATGTTGGCATGCATTAATTTTTTTTATATACTAAAATTTATCAAAAAAAATATGTTTGAGATAAAACCCCATTTTTAACAAAGAAAAACGTTATGGAAATTTTTGTTCAGAAAAAACAAAAAACAAAAAAAGCTAGGAGAGATTTGTGCTGTCAGTAAAATTGAACAGTATAACAGTTTTACGTTTCTTATCTCTTTCCCGCCCTGGTTTATGGTTCGATTTTTTTCTTACTAGAAATACCATAGATTCTATTGTGTTAGTTATCATCCCCCAAAAATATGCCTTTATTTCAATAAAGAATTGGGTCAACTTTGCGACAAAATCATCATTTTCAGAAAATGAACATGAGATATGGAAATTTTAGTTTCAAAGTAGCACTAGCATGGTTTATAAGAGTCTTGGTCAATGTAGGGGCAACCCTTCATACCAATTGTCACTATCCAGCTCCCCGGGGAGCTGGTCTCCATTTCCCCTTCACTCCTCACATCAAAAATCGGCCTTGTGCCTAATTTGCTCGGTGGGGGAGCAAATAAATACCCTGTTGTTCTTGGCCTTCGGGCCAGGATCAAAGGGTAGTATCTGTTCTGCAGATTCTGCACTTAAGGTAATTTGTCCCAGTCAATGGAGGGGATGGGACAATTATTATTTTTGGTAACCAGAGTGCCTCCTTTTTGCCCACTTTTAGGGGAGCTGGTTTTTACCTCACATTAAAAACGGCCTTGTGCCTAATTTGCTTTGGTGGGGAAGCAAATAAATACAATAAACAATTATCTGTTCTCAAAGTTATATTAGTTAACACAATCTTGTATGATCCAGTTATTTCATTTTTTACAGGTAATATCTTAAAACAGTGACCATAATGAAAAATTTCATGAAATATTTATGAAGAATAAAATTTTAGATCTTTGTTCTGTTTTAATTCTTAATTTGCCATGCCCCCCCCCCTTCCCGGGGAGGAGCAGCAGAAGATATCAAAAGCAAATTCGAAATGAACTATACATTCTTTTGATAGGCATTTCTTGCGTGAAATAATTGTTAGCATTTTGTTTTTGTTATAAAATTTACTTTAAAATAATATTACAAGATGGTAAAAATTAAAAAGAAATTATTTACTTGAATTAAGCAATAGTACAGTTTGAGGTTAATATTTTGAATAAGTGTTAACAAATTTTAAATTTGGAGTTTCTTGCTTTTCAGTTTTAAAGTTTATTCATTTAAATATTGAAATGTTTTAAAAAAATTATATTGCATATGAGCACAAGTTTAAATTTATGTTGTTTTGTTTTTTATTTATATTTTATTTAGGGGAATTGTACCATAATTAAAACATCTAATAACATTATTTTGCAAAAAGTGTCTATCAAAAGAGCGCACGCACACATATTTCTTTATACCTAACTCTTTAAAATGAATAAAAAGAAAAAAGTTACATTTGAAAATAAAAAACAATGTGTTTGCAAATATTACAGTTGCAAGACAATCCTATAAAAATAAACGATTTGATAAGTAAATTCTAGAATATTTCTATAGAATAAATATGTATATCCATATTTGGATTCTTTGGACTACTATTCTCATCTGGAGTATTATTTTCACATTGTTTCGGTTAATGCAACCTTCGACCTCCTCCAGGTGTATCTTGTCAAACTTTGGAATCCTTCTGTCGAACTCTGGAATCTACACAGAATTTCAAACGGAACTTTATTTAATCCACAAGATCGGCATGCTCTTGTTCTATCAGCCATGACTTAATAGAAGTTTTAAGTAATTCACAATTATATTTTACGTGTCGCTCACACTTAGGATTGGACCTTCAAACTCAAGAGTGTAACTTACAACTGAATTTTACAAAGTACTTTATTCACTCTGCCACGAACCTGTATATCCAATTTTTAATGAAATTCAGAGCTTTCCAATATTTCAGCTTCTTTCAACTTCATTGGAGTAGAGGGCAATAAAAACAAAGAAAGTAATAAGGTGTTGTAGCCATAGTGGAAAAATACATAGTGATCCTTATGCAATTCCCGGGCAACGTTGGATCTTTCTACAAGTTGTAATTATAAAATTAAATTGAGAAAATATAAAATTTTATTAAAAGATTACAATGAAAAGTATTCTACTTCTGGTCTAACAACAATAATATCAAGCAATAAACAGATATTTAAAACCATGAAATAACCACACAAAAAAAAAAATGAGCCAATTAGAAGAAATCAAAATCAAACTAATAAATATAAATATTTTACAATTTAGAAAAATTGTTTCAAAACAAATTAAAAATAAAAACATTTAAAAATGGTAAACTCCTCACAAATCTTGGAAAAGGCAGATAAATCGTTAAAAATAAAATAAATTACAAACTAATATGTACAACTAATCACTAATAAACAATGTACTTTATGAATTTTTTTGGAATTAAAAACTGAACAAATCAGAAATAAATAAGGAAACAAAATGACATCCAAACTAAAATTAGATAAAGTGTACTGTTATGTTAGCTTTCATTATACGAAAAGATCACAAAAAAATATTTGCAAATAAATAGTTTTGCAGATTTTTAAATCATGTAAAACTCGACATTAAGAAAAATATAAAATTTAAAAAATATACTGGAAGTATCGGTGGTGACGGTGTCTAAGTGGTTAACAACAGAGACTTGACAATCTGTGCGTCCCAGGTTCGAATCTAGTTCCACAGAACACTTTCACTTAACATGTTAGTAACCTTCACGTGAGAAAGAATTCTAACTAGGAAGATATTGAGGAAAAAATGCTGACAATAGAATCAATCAATCCATGAATTGGAATATATACAAAGTTACAGGAAGATGAGTTAATGACACTAACGACAGCAACAAAAATAGCATATTTATACATTCAAGATGAACTTCAAATGAATTAAAATTCGACTGTGAAATCATAGTAACAATATATACAAAAAAAATCTTTTTATGTAGAGTTTGTGTGCGCGTGCGCGCATAGTAATTATTTATCTAAATATTGTTGAAAGAAATCGACTGTGATTGAAACTAAATGCATTTAAGTACAGCATGTTAGTCGATTGCACCAAAGAATCAATTTCCTTTCCACAATCTAATGGTGTTAGTTAAAATCAGAAGTGTTGTCTTCCCATACCCCTTGTCAACCAAACGCCACAAAAGAGAAAAACTAAAAATCACGAATAAAAACTTCCTTTCTTTCTCTTTCACCGGTGAATATCCAAACGGTTGTCTATTAATAAATCGGTACTCAGTGGTTTAAGTAGTAGTACATACAAGAACTTGGGATTGCTTGGGGTGAAAGCTCGAACGTCTTCCTTTATTTATGAGTAATAAGAAGTAAAATACTCATTAGAACTAAATATTAAAATCAATGAAATCGATTGGAAATAATTTTATTTTTAACAATACAGACCGATATTTACCTTAAACAAAATAGTTTTATTTTTGTTTATCTTTTATTAATAAAACTATTCGCGTCAATAGAAAAGAAAAAAATTGTCTTTACTTTGTATATAAGATAAAAATGTGAAATAATTTGTGATCGTTTTAAGGCCCCCTAATGTGAATATGACTATACAAAATTATAAATGTTCTCAGTCCACCGCTTCAGTTATATAATGCTTATTATTATTATCATTTATTCCCTCCGAAAACAAGGCATATTGGCATTTGAAACGTAAGACGCTACTATTTGGTATCATGTCTAACAAGGGATTGTGGTGAGTTGGGCAGTCTAGTCTACCATAAGAGAAGAAGGAAATAAGAGAATTCCAAAGTCTAGCAGTGCGAAGGAAAAAAGAAACGAAAAGGTTTTCGGGTATCTAGAAACCTCAATGAAGGGTCGGGATTTTGCTGCTTGTTGAGGTTATGTACATCGAGGGAGGCACACGTGTTATGATTTCATCAAAGCAATTCGAGTAAAATACTTGCAAAACAAGTACAGGGGTGCAACATTGCAGAGATGGGACAGAGGTTGGAGTTTGGTCGATAGTATGGGAACTATTAGATTTGAGATTCTTTTTTTGGGCTGTCTAAGAGTGAGAGACTAGTGGTATGTGCACCAGCACAGATGTGGTAATAATACTTTATGCATAGACGAATTGTGGCTTTGCAAACATAGGATGCTCTCTAATGTAAGTAATTTTTTAGCACGGTAGAGATAGGCAGCCTTGGCAATGCCCTCAATGTATTTGTCCCAATTCATGTTGCTTGTAAATGTTAGGCTGAGGAGTCATACTATTTACTAAAACAGCGTTTTTATTTTTCACTTTTTTCATTACTTTTAATTATTTTAGTGAACCTGTTAAATTTATTATAAGTTGAAAGCGTTCCACATTATGACCCTGTCCTGACATGATCTTTCCCATTAGCCATTCATATGATGCATATCATCTCAATACTAAAGAAACTAAACAACGATATCCATGTTAAACATAAGAACTCATGAGAAATAATTTTTAAATAAGTTTTTTTAAGAAAAAGTAAAAATATAAGTTCACAATCAAACCACAGTATTTCCTATAAGGAGTGACTCTCTCAATGAAGTGAAATTGTTAACACTACATTAAAGGAATTTTAAAATACAAATGAAAAAATTTATACACAAATGAAAAGGGAGCCTTTGGGTCGTCCCTCAACTATGCAATATCAGAATGTTTAATATAACAAAATAATGATATTCAATATTTTACTAGAATGATACAATATTGAAATGTTCAATATAACACAAAATAATGATATTCAATTGCTTTTGTAATCTTGAAAATAATTTTTTTTTATCTCATGTCAGTAAACACCATATAAAAACAAATTACAATTGTGTAAAATCGATGTATGTTTAGTAATGTCCTTTTCTTTTATCATTTCCATAATAAATAACACAATTATAGTGATCTTATTACAGTAGGTTGTAAAAATATAAGTTTTATGCAAAAAAAATTAAAAAAATCGCAAGCATTAAGTAAAATGTTAGTTTGTTTGTTTAACAAGCATATGAACCTTCTTTGGGTCATTTAATGCTGTATACAAGATTTAAATTTTTTATACTTTTATAGCCGATTTTTGTTGGGTATATTCGGGCAATGTTTTGGTATAGTTTGTTATTTGATGTTATTCATATTTTATGATAAAGCTTTGGTCTTTTTAAAAAATTTAGAATGGTTACTATTATTGTTACGATAACAAGCAAGTATGTATTGAATGTTTTGAAATGAAATCCATGATTAATTTTAGAAGAGTTTACGATGGATAGCTAATCTGTATAAGTAATGAGATGAAGAACAACGTTTTCAGCAGGTAGCTAATCCGTACAAGTCTAGAACTGTATTAGTTTGCAAAATTCCTTCTCATATGGACACAAAGAATTATGTATGAGAATTCTAAAATATCCAGTACGTTTTATTGAGTGATTCAGGTTTCTGATTGTTGTTAGCAGAGTGTGGTTCCGTTTGATTGGTCAGTTCCCATCATCCTTGTTTATTATAAATAGAACCTTCCAATTTTTTTGAAGCATACCCTGATAATTATATAAAAAATACTGCAACACAATGTATAAATATAAATGTTGAATGTAAATAATGAATATATCATGTGAAATGGCATATTATCGAAATATCAATATTTTATTTTTTACAATGATTAGACAGATTTTCAATGTGAAGCCAGATGTGGCAACTTTATGTTCACAAGATTCTGTTGGAACCGCTTCGTTTCATCACCATTAACGTCATTAATAGAAAAAAAGTTAGTGTGGACACATGGAACACTTGCATAGTGCAATCAAGATAACTGAAGATTTAGATGTCCTAGATAGGTGGAGGAGAGGCCGACCTAAATTGCCTGGGAAAGAACAACGGTAGAGAAATTGCATATTGTGGAAGCTCTCTACGGTTGAGCCTCATGATAGATTTTCTTGGCGTGTAAGATTTGCCATGCATGCAGTTAGCTGGATACCTGGACAAGAGCCCATCAGTGTGGATGATGACTTACAACTTACATAATAATAAATAAAAAATTTTGTTTAAAAAACGATGATGTCGACGATGACAAAGATGATCTGCACGTACCTACATAATTTTAATTTGGTTCCTTGGTAAGCAAAGTTTAAAAGTGTCAATCTAATCCTTTCAAAAGACGATTATTAACTCCTTAGTCTACACTGTCCTTTTATTTTTTTCTTCAATATCAAAGACATCGAGAGACCCGTTTTTACCGTTTAAAAGGGTATCCGTGCAAAAAGGAGCATGGTAAGCATAATTTATGTCAGTAACAAATATACCCCCACCCTTTCACAATGTATCAATTTGAATATTAAAGAAAATATTCTTTTAAAGAAAAGTGCATGCATTCTTTAGCTTTCAAAATTATCGATTCGGTCAATATATTTATGCATATGAAAAGATAAAATCAAGTTCAACTTCAATAATTCAATTTCATTTACTTTTATAACATATGACAACTAAAGGCTTACTTTCACTTTTTTTTCTCCTTGTGAGATAGTATTAGCAATATTTAGTCTTAACTTCAGTTAAGAAGATTGATTATAATGCTATTGTATTAATATTCATAGCTGTCATATTCCGGTGCATGTATTAAATTTAATTAAAGTGTGTGTGTGTGTGTGTGTGTGTGTGTGTGTGTGTGTGTGTGTGTGTGTGTGTGTGTGTGTGTGTGTAAAATCGATTTATATTTAAAATTTTACTTGTGAATGTAATGTTTTATAAAAATCTAGCAAGTTATTGCTAACTTCTACAATTCTTACACACAAAGACTCTCTCTCTCTCTCTCTCTCTCTCTCTCTCTCTCTCTCTCTCTCTCTCTCTCTCTCTCATATATATGTACTCTACCACATGGTAATAAGATAAAAAGAAAATCGAGATAAGAATTTGAAGTGGTCACGCCGAACTTTACTATGTCATTTGAATGACTGATCTTCCCTTTAAAAGTATTATATATGCACACACACATGCCTGCACATATATTGTACAGGCATACACACACGCGTATTATACATATATACAGACAGATATAGTAAGTAATGAAGTCTTTTTTTTTTTTTTGCATATGCATTAAGGTGTACAAGCAAGCGTATCATTGTTTCTATCATTTCAGACAAACATGATGTCTATCAGAATTGACGGTAACAATTTTGTTTAGGTCTCAAAAAGCAAAAAAAAAAAAAATCAAGAAATATTTCCACAATGTAGAAAACAAAAGGATCATAAATTCATGAATGATAATGACATTGCATGTCAAACTACACTCAAAATACATTTATTGCATTTTTACCATATTTCTATTAGCATTTCCATCAAAGACTTTGATGGCAATATAAAAGAAATCTCTATGAATTAATGCTCGGCAGTAATAGTTCATCTTATCAAAAAGAGAAGGGAAAAAAAAGACGAAATTGCATATATTGCTGAGGCTGCCATCAGTTTAAATGCAATCATGTTTATTCATGCTCTTCGTTAATATCTGTTCTGTACTTGGCAGACACTGGAATCTTTTACATATGCCTATAATCACGGTGACATACTGGTTCACATAAAATCGCTGATGTTAAGCGACATAGAGTTTGGCCAGTACTAAATGGGTAACCATTTAGGAATATCAGTTATTGCATGTAATAAAAAAAAATCTCTTTAAATTAACTTCGAAATCAATCACATATAAAAACATGTATGATTTAGGCATAAAATGATCCAACAATGGCTGACATGCTTTAAAAGGAAATAATAATTGGAGTCTTTATCATCAATATATTGAGCAAGGTTCCTTGTGTGAGAGTACGTGGTGGTGGGTGGGGGGGTCAGAATTATATTCTTGAAAAAAAAAATAAATAAATAAATAAATAAAACTCCAGGTTCAGATTTATTCAGTTGACTTCCAACCTCTAAAATAGGGAGTTGAGAGTTTGGAGGGAGGGGGGAGCTTATCCGAGGATGATTATGATGCAGTGGGTTATAATGTGAACTGACGATATAAATGTGGCAAGTATGAATCCAGCCAATTTGATCATACTACTTTCAGTTGTGGATATTGGCAACCTTGTGTCTCTCCTGAAAGTACTTAAAGGAATCAGAGAAACCAATGCCAACAACAGAATTAAGCTGATACATACAAATTTACTCTCCAATAAAGGTTATAGGATAGTAAAAATAGAAACAAAAAAACTAATTTATATATATATATATATATATATATATATATATATATATATATATATATATATATGAGAGAGAGAGAGAGAGAGAGGGGGGGGTTGTTTTATTTTTGTTTTCAATAATAATGTAAAACCTTGTTTTTTTTATAGAGGCAGAAAGAAAGGCTACATTGATTTAAAAAAAAAAAGTATTCTCTTTGCCTAATAGAAAACTGATACACGTCAGTCCAAATAAAAAAAAGTGATTTACAATACAAATTTATATCATTCATTTATGAGTTGTTTTTGTTTTCGTTATTCTTTTTTTCATTTAAGTACAAGATGAAATTTTTAAAAATTAACAAATATAACTTTATGACTAAATGGCTCTCGTCTTGGGATGCCTCAAGTTTTGACAGGCTTCTGGGCTTGACCTTTACTCCTGATCTTAAATGAAATACATACATCAAATCTGTTGCCAAGGCCGCTGGAAAAATGGTCGGATCCTTCTATCGATCCAGTAGATATCTCACTGCTGATGCAATTCTCTATCTATATAAGAGCCAGATACGTCCAAGTATGGAATACTTTTGCCACATATGGGCAAGAACTGCTAGAAAAGACTTGTCCTGCCTTGATAGGGTTCAAAATAGACTTCAGGGCCTGGTGAGAGATGTCCTTTTCTCTTCGCTGCAACCTCTATCTCACAGAAGAGATGTTGCGAGTTTGTCTCTGTTTTATCGTTATTTTCCTGGAAAGTGTTTGACTGAGCTCCAATCTATGGTCCCCCCTCGCCAAACTTTCACAAGAAACACTAGACTAGCTGAAAACACTATCAATAATTCCCCCCACTCTTTATCTGTGCCTAAACCTAAACATAGATTCCATGATCAAAGCTTCTTTCTTAGAACTGCACGCCTGTGGAATTGTCTTCCGTTTTCCTGCTTTCCAGCTGTCTATGATATGGTTGTCTTTAAGTCCAACGTGAACAAGTTTCTGATGAGCCGTTCCACTTAAGTTAACAAATTTACCGAACTTCCATTACTATCGATTACAGTATTGTCCTTTTGACTGCTGTACACTCTTTAACCCTCATCCTTGAGTGGCCTATTGGCCTAGATAAGTGGTGACGCCTATGAAAAAAAAAAAAAAAAAAACTTTTTTATATAAAAGAATGCAGTTAAATTGTCTGTCATAGAAGACCATCCACCCAAGTAATCCCTTCCTATTACACAAAAGGAGGAGAGCCAGCTTTGTGTCAGGCGATCTGATTTTTACAGGTCATGTTGTGCCCAGAGAAATGTGGGATGTCGGAATTATGGAATTCAAATAATAAGTGCACAAGCTCATTTTAAGTTAAATACAATTTATTTGTGGCAGAAACAATTATTTACAGACGGATATTTATGTGTCAAACAAAGCAGCCATATTGTCCTCGGTTCCTATCACAACTTTCTAGTCTTTTAAAGCAGCTATAAAGAACAATTACTCTTACTTTCTTTATTAGAATTATTTCCTCTTTTGATGGGCATAACAATATGACATAGTTTTATAATGGCCACACCTATTAAGCTTGGCCTTGTGAAATGTCACGTCTTTGTGTGGAGATAGATAAATCTCAAAAAAAAATTTTTTTAATAATTATAAAATACTTTTACTTCTACAGAGAATAATAAATGTTCTATTTTCTGAAAAAAAAAATAAACAAGAAAGTAATATCTATTTCATGTTACTGACACATGCACTCCACTGTCAAAAGAAAGGGAGAAAGGATAGGCTAGAAAATGAATCTAGGCCTTCCTATAAAATCACTTCAGAGGTTGGATTACACAACAAACCAGGGACTTTTAGTATTTACAAACAGGAAGTTATGAGAGATAATCGCCAGCATGTCAGTGCAAGCATATAGGGTAGACACGTGGAGAATGAGCCAAATTTAGCCAGCTTTTTTAATGTGTGATACTGGCTACACAATTTATCTGCATAGTCAGCAAGACAAGTCACTCAACTAATCACACTCTGCCAGCATGTAAAACAGACATTAAACTGATGATCAGCAGTTTAAGTGTGGCCTCTATTTACTTATTTCACACGGCATCAAGATGTTGCACAAGACCTGAAGACGGGGAAAACTAGTTTCCCTCAAAGGGAGCACTGGTTGAGTGCAAAAATGGCAAGGGACGGACACATTGGCCTGCCATCTCAAGCCATCAGCAATAAACCATTTCTGAACGGGGATGATGTCTAAGATGAGCCAATGCGGTCAATAGATTAAGTCAGCTCTAGGTTGACAGAATGATGCCAAGGTAAACATCAGCTGATTAATTAATAACATATTAGATGCACTGAAAAAGGCAACTGCAATTTTCAAAATATTTAGCTTTATTGTTGGTTTTACTGAACTCGTAGAATGTTAACCCCACACACTTCTTTTTTAATATAGATATGCAGGTGTTGAAATAGTTACTTAATTGAGTGTGGGTTTCACAAAGTTCAATGTTGTCGAGTTCACTTTCATCAATACACTTGTTGGCTATGAAATACGATGCTAAACTAAAATCTGGAGACTTGAAAAATCAACTGGGCTAGAAAGAAAACTCATATGTAACACTAATAAAACGTTTGGAGATAAATGAGTCATAGAATTAACCTTCTAGTCAGTTACACATTATTATTATCTAACATATAAGTTGAACCTGAATAACATTTAAGCTGACAAATCAAACATTGATTTTGGCTAGCTAACAGTTGTTCGTTATTGTCGTACCATTTTTTTTTTTTTTTTTTTTTTTCACTAGACGAATATACTTTGCAACAATTCTTTTTTTTAATACCCGATCCGATTCAGGAGTTTTCTAATATGTAGAAATTCTTAAATAGTCAACTTAATAGAAAAATCAGATAACACTTATTCCTTAATGAGTTATCGTTTCTTGTTTGCTTTTTACTGGCTTACTAACAGTTATGTTTTCTCATTCGTCTTTTTGTAACCCCCCCCCCCAAAAAAAACGCTTCGTTTGTAATTTTGACTCTGATAGATTATTGATTTATTCATTTTTTTTTTTTTTTTTTTGCTCAGATCTTATTAGATCAAAACTATATGGAATTTTGAACTAAACTCTGTAATATATAAGGGTAAATTGTTCTCATTTTGTCAGCCATAACAGGTAAAAGTCAATTTTATTATGGCTGTACCGAGTACCAAAATTTTAGTATAGGTTGTACGGAGTACTAAAATTTCAACTTCCAGAAAACTCAAACTTAGAACAAATTATTACTTAGTACTTTATCCATTGTGCCACAGGTCCACAAAAGGAATGCAAGCCTTTCTAAAATTGAAATGTTAGTTTTTCATTTTTGTTACCATTTCTAGTGATTAATTCTGATTAATAAGATCCAAATTGCATCTCTTCCCATGCATCCTTTTAAGCGATCTATTTTATCAGTTGATAACCACATGTTCATACAGGTTAGCCTTTATTAAAATAAAGCAAACATCCAATGAGCTATTTAATTAAGAAACAAGGATTTGCAATTTACTTTAATGTTGTTATTGTTAATAACTAATCATCATTCACATGAGAGAGGAACGTTGCTTACAAGTCGTCTCTTGAACATCAATCAGAAATCATTATGACAATCATGGAAACACGTAAAAACAAACCGATAACATGAAATAAAGAAAAATAACAAACTCTACTCTTAAACACTGACATGTAGAAATGTTAGAGAATAAAAATCGGTCTTTATGGAGTCATTTTTTTTTTTTTAAATACATATTTTCATCTATAAAAGCAAAACCAAAAAAACAGTATATGCTACTTCCCTACAAGAAATAATTTTTATAAAATATGTTTCTCTTAAAGAATTTTGATGGCAAAGCTCTTGGGGTTGTTCAGTAATTTTGTTACCTCGATGATAATATATTGAGATCAAAGAGAAGTTCAACGAACTCCTGCCATTACTTACCAGTGATACCACTGCCAACCAAAAGAAAAATTGTATTAAGCTGTGACAACAGAATATTCTTTTCATTCTTTTGACTCTAATCACAGAGAACCACATCCGTCTATATAAAAACATAAGATATTAACGGATATATACTCAAGAGTCAAAACAATGAAAAGAATATGCTGTTGTCACAGCCCTAGTGATGATGTATGGTAATAAAACCTGGCCAGTGAGGATTAAGCATATGCATGGAGAAGAATGGTAAGAATAATATGATAAATGTGCAATAAGTGTCTTGAAGACAAGTTTAGATCTGATGATCTCAAAGGAAGATCAAATCTGGACAACATAGGGAGATGTGTGCAGAAGAGGAAACGCTGATGATATGGCCACATTGAAAGAATGGATGGAAGTTCTTTGGTTAATACATGTCGAACAGTTATGGTCAGTTCACAAGGGAAAGCCAAGGAAAATATGAGGAAAAAATGATAAGCATGGACTTGTGAGGAAGAGGGACAAATAAAGACCGGGTCAGAGATAGTTCAATTTGAAAGTCAATTTCTAAAATCCATCTAATACATTCCATCATGTAAAGTGGATATTAAGCCAAATATGATGATTGGAATAAAGATTTTTTTCTTTGAGACTAATGTTTAATAACAATGTTTTCCATAACAAAATAGTCTTAACAACTGCCATCATCATCATAATTATCATCTTATTCCAATGTTATTTACTTTTTTAAGCCATAGTAATGACAGACATCCAAATCTTGATTACAAGTCTAAAGTTTTTAAAAGAAAAGCAATAGAAGAAAAGAAATGCTATTATTTCAGAAATTGTTATCTAAAAATCAGACAAAATATTTCTCATAAAAGTAGAAAACAAATTATTCAAACAAAAACACTACTTAAAAATATCAGTAGCTATAAAATCACAAAATGTGATTTGATTTAAAGAATGAAAAATTATATTTTTTATTTAGTGAGTTTTACTTTAATATAAATGGAGATAGTTTAACTCCTATTTAATATTGTTTACTTATGGGAATCCCAAATCCAAATGTTGCCCTCATTTTACCTGTTTTTTGTTTTTGTTTTTTTTACAACATGTAAAATATGTAGCACTAATAAAACTATTACATCATGTTTCAGGTCTCTTCGATGAGTGCTGGTGCTACCAGATCAGGCTGTATCGGCTTCCTGACTCAAATGCACAGTACAACAAAGTTTTTTTTTTCTTCCTTTTCAAAACTTAATCATGTTTTGCAAAGCCAAAAACAAAAATAACATACATGCACCAACCTTTCTTTCTCCCCCACTTCCCTGCCTGAAGATACTGGCTACCTGGCTTAAAATGCATCAAACATTAATGTTATTATCTTTTGTTTGTTTTTCTTTACCACCCTTTCCCTTTGCAAAATTGAATCACGTTCTTTAAAGCCAGGAACAAAAACAGAATCCTCTACAAAATGACCAAGCCAAACACTCGGAATTAATATTTTAAAAAATTACTGGATTTGGCATGAATAATTTGAAAAGGGTTGATATGCTGGGAGACAGAATAACGCAAGCAAAAATTACATAGAAATATTTGAAGACATAAAGAACTTGAAGCATTAAAACATTTATCACAATGAACGGATTCTGCATTAAACTACTAAAAAAAGGTTGATATACTGTAAAAGAAAACAAACCAAACACCATGAATAAATATTTGAAAATATAAAGAACTTGAATCAAAAAAACTTTTACCAAACTGGTCAACTTCGGCATTAATAAAATGAAAAGATTTGATATTCCATCAACCAAACCAATCCTCCGTGAGTGTAAAAATGTGTTCTATATAACTTAAGATATACTAAACTTTATTTTGTTTATTGCCTTGCTTAGTTGTTGTTCTATATCGTTACAGCATTCAATCATATTTCAACTGTTTGAAACATTATCAATCTTCAATAACAGCAGGGCTCTATGGACACATTTATCTTTAGTTGACCTTTGAAAACTAAATATTTTCGTTTACTAGTGAAATAGAAAAGAATAGCCAAACCCACATGATTTTTAGAATATGACATCTTCATTCTGTGATAAGTATGTACATTATAAAGAGTTTTCTATGTTTTTTTACTAAGTGTAATTCTAAATATACAACAAATCTTATGTTGATACTTGAAGGTATAAACATTCTAATTTCTTCAGATGTGTTTTTAAACAGCCTTCATTAAAAAAAAAAAAAAGAGTATATTGTTCTATTAAAGTTTTATTGTTTAAATAATTCCATTTTCTTCGTTTTATTAAATAAATAAAATTGAAAAGATATTTTTCACTTAGTAGTGAGCTTTGGAAGATTGTCAGTGAAAGAAATACAATCGCCAAAAGATAAGCGTTTCATTATTTCTAGTTGCCACTTTAAAAAATCACTTGCAAATACGACTGTTTCACTCGCAATATAGAACCCTGAACAATGAAACAATACCAATCCACACTCTCTCTCTCTCTCTCTCTCTCTCTCTCTCTCTCTCTCTCTCTCTCTCTCTCTCTCTCTCTCTCTGCCTAAATCTAAATTCAGATTCCATGAACTGCTAGAACTGCTCGCCTTTGGAACACTGTTACACTGGCCTGTTTCCCAGTATGGTATCCTTCAAGTCCAATGTAAGCAAGTTCTTGTTGAGCCATCCCTTTAAATCCAAATTCTACCCAATCTACACCATTAACAATTACTACACTATCACCTTACATTCATTAATCTTTTACCCTCGAGTGGCCTTTGGGCCTTCATAAGTGCTGAATTCCTTGTATAAAAAAATCTTCAAGCTTACTATCAAAACATTATATAGTGATCGATAGGGCTAGAACAACAGCATATTCTTTACATTGTCCCACTCTCGAGTGTGTATCTGTTGATATCTTATACCCTTTTATATAGAGTGATGTGGTTCTCGGTTGATAACTGTATCTAACAGTGTTGGATATATACTCGAGAGTGAAAACAATGAAAAGAATATGCTGTTGTCATAGCCCTAGTGATCAATCAAGTTCTAAAACAAATGGAGGAGGATATATTTATTTTGTTGATAGAAAAAGGTGCAAGTTAAAAATCTATTATATATGATCTATCTCTTCTATTTTAAAAAAAATGTTAACCATTAGATTTGGAACTAACACTCATAAACAAGAACGGACATACATTTTGCCGAATCCACGAGTCGACTATCCCTCAGCAGAATGAGAAGAAAAAAAAAAAAGAAAAGTCTTCTTTGAAAAAGATTAATATTGTCAAAAAAATTTCAGATAAAATTTAAGTAAATGATTTTATTCATGTAATAAAGAAAAAATTATATAGCATTAGCTGATGTTCTAACTTCAAATAACTTTACGAAATAATGTTTTCTCTTTTATCAAATTGAAGAATTACAGTTTGCCTTTGAACTGCCGAATACTGTTAAATGTTCGTGCAAAAAGTTTTTCTTCAGCTTGCACTGTTTTCGGTACACGCAAAAACGACAATCTTTTTTCTTTTCCCGTTCAGACGTTCGTAGAAAATTCGTATTTCCTTTTTCCCCTTTGACATGCGAATTAAACGTACGCTAAAGTTAAGGAAAATCTGTTAGGTTTATCTTCATCTTGAACAACATTCATATAATAGTAATACAGAATAGTTAAAAAAGATGTAAACATTTGTGATAAATTAGTATCATTATTAAAAGAAAAACTTTACAACTTTTTTCATATACATGTGACTATTGTATGGCATAAGGTTTTTACAGACACGCCTTCATAGTTTATAATGTGCTTCATTCAAGCCTATTCAACATGTCAGGGGGAATTCTCTTCATCTGTTTGAATGATATTCTTAAACCCAGCATTAGTTTTGGGGATTGTTAGCATAGATTGTCTTTTAAGTATCTTCACAGAAAATAATCTAAAGAGAATAGGTTTGGAGAATGTGCAAACCAAGATTGGTCCAAATGATTATAGATGAATCCGTCTTCAGGGAAGTAGCAATGGAGGTTATTTGAGTGAAGTACTGAACTACTGTAGCAATACAGTGTTATTCTATCATGTTTATAAATCACAGCATCCGTGCCCTAGGTTAATTTCCATAGAAATTAGCGTTGGGTCGATTAATCGGAAATAAAAAAAATCGAAAAAAAAATTGGGGGGGGGGTATCGGAATCGGAAAAATGTGTGCCTATTTTCCAGTGCCACAAATGATTCTTTAAATTGGCTTTTTTATTTGATTTTCTTTAAAAAACAAAAAAAAATATTCTACGCTTATAGTAATACTAAAATAGTGAATATCTAAAATCGATAGATAATCCCTCACAAGTGTATCATTACGTTTAAGAAAATATCTGCACATTTAACATGTATTTTTACGGTAATCATGAAAAATAACAACGTTATAGTAAAGTACGTAGAGATTTAGAAAAAATCAGAATCGGGAATTTCATACAGAATCGGTAATTGTATTGGAATCGTCCTATCCCTAATAGAAATAATAGTATGAGGGGCGTGCAATAAGTAATGCCCCTGACCCACTTCCCATAGCAGTAGAGCAACGAAACTTGGCACAGTTATTAGTCTTTCTCTACATAGGAACAACCCAGAGTTATACATTTCTCCCATCGTTTGATGCAGCTCTGGAGACCATTTTGTAGAACACCCCAGGTTGGTCCTCCAACCACGACGTGACTTCAGAAATCAAGGCTGCATCATCTGGGAAACGCTTTCCTTTCAAAAACAACTTTATGGCTGGGAAGAGGTGAAAGTCAGTGGGTGCAAGGTCAAGAGAGTAGAGAGGATGGGGAAGGATTTCATAACCACATGCCCGTGCTTCTGATCTGGTGACATGAGAGTTGTGGACTGGAGCGTTGTCCTGCAGAAGAAGGATACCTTTGCTGATCTTGCCCCGCCTCTTGATTTTGATAGCTTCCATTAATTTCCTCAAAAGTGAAGCATAATAGGCTCCTGTAATTGTGGTACCCTTTGCTAGGAAATCTGTCATCACTACTCCGTCCTGGTCCCAGAAAACTGTGAGCATGACCTTGCCAGCGGAGGGATGCACCCTTGCCTTCTTTGGAGGTGGTGAGTCCAAGTGCTTCCACTGCATTGACTGGGCTTTGGTCTCTGGATCATAGTGATGGACCCAGGTTTCATCCTGTGTAATCAGTCTTTTGAAAAATTTTGACTTATCTTCTTGGCACATCTCCAAATTCATCCTCGAGCACTTGACGTGTTCTCGCTTCTGGAATGGTGTGAGCAACCTGGGAATCCATCTGCCAGACATCTTATGCATATGCAAATAGTCATGAATGATAGTTTCCACAGACCCTGTACTAATCTTGACATCTTGAGCTATTTGGCGAATAGTAATGCGCTGATCTTCTAAAAATGGCAGCCTCAACTTGACGGACAGATGCCTCATAAATGGCAAAAGGGTGGGGGGCTACCAGGTCTGGGAGCTGTTTCCACAGACTTCCGGCCATGTTTGAATTCACGATGCCAGCGTTTTACAAGGTCATATGATGGGGCATTATCACCATAAGTTTCTTTCATTTTATCAAAAGTCTCCTGTGGTGTGCGTCCTTTCAAATACAAAAAAAGGATCACTGTTCGACATTCAACAGGCTCCATTTCACACCTGACTCAGTTCAAACACGTAAAACAGAAACCACAATTAGTTCAGAGCTGTAATTTGCCACATAACCCGTAGACATATAAATCATTGCACATGCAAAATGTCAGCTAAATCAGACAACTGGAAGTGGGTCAGAGGCATTACTTATTACACGCCCCTCGTAATAATAAAATAAACACATCTTTTTGAACTAGTCTGCACTTATTTAAACTTATAGCTTTTCGAACTCAACAGAAATTCTGTAGATGAAAAAATAATTACCCTCTGTTAAAAATTAGTCATTTATTTTTTTGTCCCAATTTTGACGAGTGAAACGACTAAAATCTTGATGCTGTATCATGTCTTTAATCATCTAATGATTAAACTTGTAGTAATCTATATATATATATAAAAGTGAAAGTATCTGTGTGTCTGTATCTGTGTGTGTGTGTGTACATTTCCCTACGCAATAACTGTCAATTTTTAGTCTACAGACACGAAATTTGATATACAGGTTACTGAGATTTGTGAAAATCGATGTGATCAGTTTTTGGCCAGAAATTTGGCGATTAAGGGGTCAAAGTTCAACGATTTGACCTTTGAGAACTCTACCAAACTCCTCTGCCAATTTTGGGTCTACGCACTTGAAATTTTAGATATAGGTTCCTTGGACATGGATCTTACTTAATAACTTGAGTTGCGCCTAAAATAATCAATTTTAAGGGGTCATAATAGGGGTCAAAGTTTTAAAAAATTGACCTCTGCGGTCTCTTCCAAATTACTCAGACAATTTCTGGTCTAAATATTTGAAATTTTACATAAAGGGTATTCAGAGATAGGGCAAGCTTTTTCATCAGTTTGGGTCGAAAATTTTTAGTTACCAATATATAAATGTGTGTATGTATATCTGTTTGCATGTCTGCCTTAAACTTTCAATAGAGGCGACGGATTTTACCAAGATCAGTATCGTTTTAAAGTTCGACCTTTCATACGACAAATATCGAAAAATTGGCTAAAAACATTAATATCTTCCCCTTCAACTAGGCACTTTTCTAGGGGGGGGGTAACTTTTTGCGCCAATATTTTTTTAAGTTATCCTCTCCTTTAGATTGTCTAGCCTTAATTTTAAAAAATGTCGCTTCCAGTTTGACGGTGGTCGTAACAGCATAAACGTTAGGTTTTACACCGTTCTTTTCCTCCTTTGCAGTATGGGTTCGAGCCTGCCTTCCTACGACCACTTTTTTTTTTTTTTTTTTTTTGCTCAACATACACATCCAAACACCCGGGCAACGCCGGGCTGAAATGCTAGTATATTATACAAGTAATTAGAAACCACTTGTGAATGATATTCTCATAAAACTTTCTCCTTTGGAGGAAGCCGGTTCAACCTGTCATGGGAGTGCTGTTTTGGTACAGTATGTTGTGGATATGTTAGAAATATTAAAAATTAAGTCCACGTATTTAAATGAAGTAATATCACAAACAGGAAGTCGACGTAATAGAATAAGTTTTGACAATGGTGTAGATCAGACTATTTTGGATGTTTTCCCCGCTTCTATATGGGCAATAGGAAGAACAAAATTGTGTGTTATGATGCTAAAGGAAATTCATATATACTGTAAAGATAATGCACAATTTAGAAAAAAGAAAGGAAAAAGGGGAAATATTCAATCTCAAATTGAACATATGATATTAGCATTAACTATTATAATGCTACCACAAGAAAGAAGGAGAGGAGTAGATGTAGGACTCTTACAAAGAAAAGGAGAAAAAGAGGCAGACGAACTCTACAGACTACCACTATTATATGATGTGTCAACAAGATTTCAAGTGTTATGAGTCGAAGAATCGTTGCATAGCTCTGCAAAACCTTGCTTCATAACACTACCAACTTACAAATGAGATTGCATGGTTGATCTAATTGAATAACGTTCCTGTTTATCGAATCAACAAGGCAGCATTGAAATCCTATTGATTTATTCTGTTCAATTATACACTAATATCATCAGGAAAGATATAAAACCACAATATTCCCCTTGCTCTAACTAGAAGTGAAGGATTTAAAGTCAAGAGTTCAGCCCCCTCCCCACAACTTCTCTTTAAGCCAACTAGCTACCGGCATTAAACAATCCTAAAGTGGTTGATATACAGAAAAACACAAAATAAATGAAACTTACAAACTCTTGAAAGTTGGAAACAAAACGGGTCATATAACAATCCATGATTAGCTTCTGTAAATAGTGTCAATCATGACGGAAAAATATTTGCTTTTTCTTTACTTTCGTCTCTCTCTCTCTCTCTCTCTCTCTCTCTCTCTCTCTATATATATATATATATATATATATATATATATATATATATATATATATATATATATATATATATATATATATATATATATAAATAACTGTGTCACGACTAAAAATATAGGAAACCTAGTTTATGAAGCTACAGTATTTACATAGAATTAATCAACTTACAATTATTGGATTTGGTTCTATTTGCCAATATTTATAAAAAGCATAAATATACTACTAGTACTGCTGCTAAATAAATTACATTTAACCACACAAATATTAAAATGATTTGCTTGAACATATTTTTGGTCCCATATTGTTAACAACATAATTATTAGGGCTATGACAACAGCATATTCTTTTCCTTGTTTTGATTCTCAAGTATATATCCATTGGTATCTTATGTTTTTAAGTAGAATAAATTGTGTCCAACTGTGTCGGATATATACTCAAGAGTAAAAACAATGAAAAGAATATGCTGTTATAATAATTAATAATTATATGTACTAGCAAAAACAGTCTCATTTATAAAGGAATCATATTTTAAAATAGCTGGAAAATCTGCTTCATTAAGAACTTATAACACTGAAACACCTTTGACCCCTTTGACGAGTGCAAGAGTTCAGAACTCGAAATACCTCAATGCAATTGTTCTTAAATGCTTCTTTAGGTGAGAAAGAGTTCTTGTAAAGACAAGAGATTCCAACATTATCCAAGGGATGCATCTATTAATATATCGACTCAATTATCCTTATTTGTTTGTGAAACAAGTGGTCAATTGGTGCAAGTTGAAAGACTTTGACAGTGAATGTGCCTCCCGATCCTACCTTGCCGAGCAGGGCTAACCGTGTTTAAACTGCAGATCTCTACTGCTACTTCACTCTCAAGTGTCAGCCATTGGTTTTGGTGAAATGATATCTTTGGTAATTCTGGCATGCAGTTCATCACTCAAATCATCAGTGATGTAATTTCTCCTACCTCCCTGTCTGGGTGGTGTAAACATATCGGCGGGCAGCTGAGGACATGAGTGAAGACTTGGCTGAACCTTAAAGATCCACAAACGGTTAGCATCTTCAATGGTAGAACCAGAATTTGGCTATCTGTGGAAAACTCACTAAGAAGCAAAATGCTTGGGCCACCATGCATTAAGATCATGTGCAGGCCAGGGAAGAAACTAAATTAATCAAACTATGGTGAACACTATTGCAAGTACAAATAGGTATAAGTATATGGCAAATAAAATGAAGTAAAAAAAACACTTATATGACTGAACTTTTTTTAACCGAGAATAGTGTTAATTACATATATATATATATATATATATATATATATATATATATATATATATATATATATATATATATATATATATATATATATATATATTATAATTGATAAAAAAAAAATGTTCAGTCATATAAGTCATTCTGGTCCCCTGATTTATCGGAGAAGGACCTATGTTTTTTCAGTGGCATCCGTTATTCCAGACAACTGCCAGAATCATTCATTAGTTTTTCCTGAAATTTTGTCTTTGTATTTCATTAAATAGATATGTACAGTAAAAAATTTATTTTTTGCGAAAATTCCTGTTGCATATCCATGGGCTCAGGTCAAAAATGACCCAAAATGACCAAAAATGACACATTTTGCCTCATAACTTTTGATCCATCCATTAGATTTTTCTGAAACTTGGCGAAAATGTGGAGCCCATTGTTCTTAATATAAATCCAGTATGGGTGACCCTAGCAAAATTCTGGTTCACATCCCCAGGGACTTTTAGTACTAAAAATGCCCCCTTTTTGTGGCTCTTTTTTCATATTTCTCAACAAAAACTTGATATGTCTGACTATATAGTGTTTTTTTACGGTGGTCAACTCAAATATACGTGTTAAAAATAAAAAAAAAATTTTTTTCTAAAGTGAAAAATGGCTTAAATAAGCCTGTTTCGATATTAAAATTTTAAAAATCGGTGGGTACCCGGTTGTTTTTGGGTGTGTGGTGGGTCGGGGGTGTTAATGAAAACCTAAGAATAAGCGAAGTAAAAAAAAACAAAAAAAAAAAAACAGAAAAACGAATGTTACGTGAAAAATGGCTTAAAATAGCACTGCTTCAATGTTAAAATTTAAAAAAATCGAAAAAAAAAAAAAAAAAAAAAAAAAAGACATCTCACACCACAATTCGAACCCAAAACGTTTAGATCATGACCCAACGCTCTAACCAACTGAGCTACCACGACGTACATTAAATTTAGTCAGTTCTTTAACTATTTAAACTAAATCAGGTCATGACGTCATCTGACGCATGCGTAGAACCGGTCGTCATGAGAGGACGGGTTTTGTTGACCCCCCCCCCCCCCCCCCCCCGTAGAAAATTGTCGATTTCGGGGTGAAAAAATTAACGTTTTTGGCCAATTGTTCTATATTTTTCGGGTGAAGGATGGATCTTCAATATGATACCAGGTTTGTTAATTTTTGTTCTGTCTGTCGAAAGTTTTTAGCGGACACACAAACACACATACATACATACAAACATACATACATACATACACACATTTTCGCTTTTATATTTATAGATAAATGAAGCAAGTAAATTAAAGTTATAATTTACAGGACTATTCAATATCTCAAAGTACGGTATATATAATTTTGAAATTCAAGGATTATAAAATATATTTCATTGATCAGAAAAATTTTTAAAATAAACACATGAAAGGAGTATTTATAAAATCCATATGAATTCTTTAAAATTCTATTTTTTTTATTTAAGACTATTCAGCATTGCCAGGAGCAGAGACAACAGGATAGAAAAGCTAAAAAGTGTGTAGCATTTTTCTTTTAAAATCTCTATCTCACCCAGTCCCCCTCTCTCCACATTTCCCTGTATTACTCTCTCTCTCCACCTTTACCTGTATCATACTCTCTTTCTCACCACCTTTCCCTGTATCACTCTCTCTCTCTCTCTCTCTCGCTCTCTCCACCTTTCCCTGTATCACTCACTCACTACCTCTCTCTCTTTCAACTGAAAAAAAAAAAAAAAAAAAAAGTCATGGATGGATTATTACCTAATATATATTTTTTAATTGCTTTCAATACCCTCATCCTTAGCTAATTTTTGTTTCAGATACCCCCTCCCCCCAAAAAAAACAATGACTAATAATAAAATAAAAATGTGTCTATATTTTGCCTGAGGTAATGCTGAAACAAAATATATAAGCTTTGTGTATAAATCTCGTGTATTTTTTTTTATTTTTAGCAGGACATGCAAACACACAGTCAACTGCCATTTATATAATAGAAGCATCAGTAAATTGATCTTAATTGCTTCTCTGAATAATTACATACAAAAGCCTATCGAAAAAGGTGAATGAAATAAAACTATTTATTACAAAATAAACAAGTGCGATGAAAAAAAAAAGCAAATGTCTTTAACTAATCAGCTGTTATGTACAATCGAAAAATTTAGTTTATCTAAAGACAAGTGGCTTACAGAAACGCATGATCATAGGTTTTCAGCAAATTAAAAGTTCAGTTTCAATGAGAGCACACCATTATAATGTCATTAAGTGATTCTGTTACAATATAACGGGGTTTCCAATATAAGAAAATAAATTATTACAAGCACATTTCTGATGCAAATCAGATTGGACAAAATGTTTTTTTTTTTTTTTTGTTTTTTTTTTTTGTTTTTTTATTTTAGTGTTGAAAACACAGGATATTCCCAAAGTTCATAAAACCTCAAGTGGTGTCCACACTTTTTTTTATTAAAAAGAAAAAAGAAACTTGATTTATCAGTAAAACAAATTGCTTTATCTACTTATCGCATGCATCTCAAATGCAACAAGCAATAGAGTTATACAATCCTTCTTAATTCATTCTCATCACATCTGTTTCTCTTAAAATATTGTAGTGAACTTTCTAATAGAAACAAGAAACATTAGAACTGAAAATAAAATTTACCCATTAATCTGCTTCTCTTCTAATTCTAAGCACAATAGTGTGTGTGTGTGTGTTTGTTTTTGTTTTTTTTTGTTTTTTTAACTAATAAAAATAATGGGTAGTCCGGAAACTTATGATCAATTTTAGTGTTAAACTATTTAAAAATCATTTCTCAAGTAACAACGCCATAAGTTGTCGTGAGGATTAATTATTGCAAAATACGATACCGTACACTTCTCAAAGTTTATTCAAGCTAAAGTAATTGTAAGATGTGTTATGTTACTTTTAAAACTTAAAAGCAAATATCTTATAATATATCTCCTCAGAAATGGCTGGGTCGTATTTTTTTTTTTTTTTTTTTTTTAAATTCCACGCAAAGGTACTTGATGCATCTGGGAGTGTTCTTACATAGGTTTTGTATTGGAATGTGTTTGATAAGTATCGATAATCGAAAAAATCCGATTAAAGAAGTCCAATTTTGACCAAAGTTAACACTTTTATACGATCTAACATTACGAGTGCATTTAAGAAGTTTTATCACCACACAAGCAGAAAGGCCAAGCCTATATAATAAACTGCAGATTCTTTTATAAGACAGGGGTGCGTTCGAAATAGAACATAATTGAACCATGATACTTGACTTTTGCATTTTAAACTTTGAGTGAAGCCATTATTTACAGATCATTTTATAACATCAACAGTAGATTCTTCACAGTACAGTGTAGACTACAATTTATTGTGGACTATGTCACTGCAGGAAGGGTCCTTAACTAGAACACAGGCAATTAATCGATTTGATTACAAATGGGCGATTTCACCGATTTTGATGACAATAAAAGAATGGGAGGATGGAACATTTGTTGATCCTCATTCAATTCTGGACAAAGTCAGGTCTCCCAGCTAGCATATAGATAGATAGTACCATGATCTATCTATCTATCTATCTGTTATTTGTAACATACCACAGTGCCAAGTTTATTTACACTGCACAATAGACAAGAATTACTCCAAAATACATATAAAAGAGTATGGGAATGTGCAATTGAAAAAATCATTTGATTCATTTGTCTTATCTATATGGATTAGTGAATGTCAGTATTATGTTTTCTGGTGGAGAATTCAGTATAAATCCAAGCGGTATTATTTAAGTTGGAAAGCTACTCCAAAAGTTAACTTAAATTTTGTGATATGGAACTATATTTGATGAAGGCAAAAAATTTTGTCCAAAATTCTACACAATCATTTTCCCAGTGGAAATTTACCAGATATTTGGGAGATTAGGGGGAGCGGAGGGGATTAACACTGAATTTTAACATGGTACTAGAAGATAGGTAATGATTGAGATCGAAATTGTACACTAGTAATAAACTTTTACGACTTTCAGAATTCTGGAATCTGCTGTCAATCCCAACATCACAGTTCAGTTCGACAAAACCAGAAAAAAAACAATAAATACTAACTGATCATTTCATTTTTCAATCTATCTCAGTTGAAACATTAGGAGTCCTCGAATTCAATATTTTACAATTCATACAAGAAATTAAATGGATGATAGCGACTCTTAAGAACAAGCCCCAAGAGACTACTTGAATGTTACAGCACATCTCCCTAGTTTTAATCTGAGGCAATGTCATAAGGGACATGACGTCATCCCACAAGAAATCAAAACACTTTTCAGCCCCCCACCCACCCCCAGGAGAATTGTTTTTAAAACGATTTAAATTGTCATGATAAATATCCGTTTTGTAACAAATAAAATTGCTTGATTAGAGAACAATACTGTTTTAGTGCAGTTATATTGAAATATGACAACTGGATCTGCCTCTCTTTATTATGGCAAATTATGTTTAATCAGTATGAAAAAAGGATGAATAAAAATAACTTTCAATTGATCAACCTGTTTACTTTCTATGTGTCAATAACATTTAAGTAGATTTTGTCATAAATGTGTAAGAAAATGAAACAAATGTGTCTGGAAATGTGTTATCAGTGCTTTTACTGTCCATCATGCATCAGCAGACTGAAAATATTTTCTCTTTGAGTTTCCAGAAATTTGTCGATACAAACAGAATGACAGTTTGTCTAATGCAATTGGATATGCAATAGAATAATGCACTAGGATTAATCAATATGATTGATGACAATTAGATAATTGTATATCAGTTTTATATGTTGATAATTGTTTGTGTGCATGTAGATTTCACAATGGTAGTAAATCCAATACACAAATTCAAAATGAGTGGGCACTTTAAGAGAATATTTTTGATGAATACGTCTATAAATCAAAGTAGGTTTACAAACAATACTAAGGTTTTTTTACATCAGCACGATTCAAGCAATAGAAAAGTTGCAGGATTGCAAGGAACTTTTACTTTTTTCTTGTACGTCATAGATATTGTTATATTGTCTTGCAGTTTTAGATTTTCATATTAGTTAGATGAATTTAAAATAATTTAATCCTTATATATATATTAAACCATTGGGTTCTAACTACATATTTGAGAGCATTCAAGTGTCTGCCAATAACTTTTATAATTATTAGCTCGTTTTTATGTATAGCTCTTTATCACATACTGACAACCTAGATGTAGTCTTTGGAGTGTTTCTCTAAAATATGTCAGGAAATCTCATTTAAACTGTTCAGAACATTAAAGGAAAAAAAAAAAAAAAAAAAAAGCAATATTTCTGGGTATGAAAACAATGTGCTTGTCACTGGAACTTTGTTATGTGGTATACTTTTCCCAAGTGAAACCATATTCAATGCAAGGTGTCTGCCATTAGATCTTATCTCATAGTAGACTTTCCTTCAATTGTTTTCAATAGTGATCGCTATCGCTCAATGATCTTAACCTTTCGCATATTAAACCGTCTTCTCTTAACTTCCATTAAGCTCATTATTTATGGATGACAAAGCATGCTGATCGTAAACGGTATTATCGTTTTAGCATGTACTTATTCTTTCACATAATATCAAGATTCTACAGGCTAGCCAAAGACAGGCTCTTTGTTATGATATTGATAAATCCAAACTATTTCCACCACAGGCTCATTATTTAATCCACATAGATATTTGGAAGCATTTTGCAATTTTCAATTAATAGTTAATAATGATATTTGAATATTGGCACTTCAAGACCTTCAGCATCAAAGAGTAGAATTTTATGTAAGCTCATCCAAAAGCTATATTTTGTGATGTGGAACAAGATTTGATAACGGCAAAATATTTTGTCCAAAATTCTACACAATTACTTTCTCAGTGAAACTTTACCAGATATTTGGGAGACTGGGGAAGGGGGGGGGTAAAATTGAATTTTAACATGGCGCTAGAAGATCGGTAATGATTGAGATCGAAGGTAAAAGAATCTGTCTTTGACGAAGGTAATTTTTTGTCACATGTATTAAACATTGACTTTGTGTCTATCTTTCCCCTCTTGGGAAGACAAATAAATAAGCACAATGTAATTCGTTTATTTATTTTATCAGGCGATTTTCAGATTTGCAGAAAATAATCTGAAGTCAAAATTGTTCCAATTAAGAAATGTGTAAATGGAGGATTTGTGAGCAATCACTATACGAACGTGTTGAATGCCTCTTTTGTGATATTGGTATTTACTTGCAGTATGGTAACTTCCTGGTTATGTCTCATACCAAAACTCCATATATCAATTTCTCTTCTTAGCACTTAGATAAGGGTCAAAAATGTAAAACAAAATTTGAATTTTTGTCAATGCTAACTCGCCCCTTAAAAAGATGTGAGTTGATCTGAAAGATCTCCAGAACTGGGTGATAATCATTTGAAGATTGTAGAATAAAAATGAAACTTACTAGAGCAAGGGTTTCAACTAGTAACCAGTTGACAGAAAAACTCATGCTTGCATGAAGTAATATTTATACACTATATCGATAACTTTGTACCTCAATTTGTTCAATTCATAATGTCTCACTAATTTTGGAGCCAATTTTATATATATATATATAATCATAATTAATAATTCTTTTATATCTACAGACACTAGTGTTTCATGCTTACGCAATTATCAGTGTAGGAGGTGACAGTTGCCGGTCAGGAGATTCAAATCCAGCCACGACGCCATATTTGATTCCATTTGCTAAGGTTTTACCTCCGGGTCATCAAATAAATGCCACGAAAATAAAGGGAATTAATAAGTAATAAATGCACAATTCAGGCACAGACATTAGACAATCTAGAGTGTTATAAACGATGGAAGTCGTTAACGTTGCATAAACGTTAGTTGACTGCCTCTTAGTTTATATTTCCCAGATAGTGCACATTCTTAAAGGAACTTCACTCAATGCTTCTAACGGATATATACAAACTACCCAGATTTTCAAAATGCGCGACCACGCGTCACCTATCCGGCTTCATAAAAACCCCGCAGTTAACAACATCACGTGGACTCTTCATCAAACTATCTTCCACTACATCATGTCGAGGAAGAAGAGAGAAAAAAAAAGATTGATAAAGGAGTCTTACTCCGAAATATATTTCTTTAAAAATAAACACCCGTTTATTTTATAAAAAATTTCGTTTTGCAGTTTTGGCTTCAAATGTATTTATACATGTTTTATTCTTCAAGAGTTATCACAAAGTATAGACAAAACAAATTTATATAGAAATCAGTTAGTTACAACTTTTCAGAAAGTTTTATAAAAATCCAAGGCATCAATTCTTTTTAATAAACACAAAAGTGTCAATTTTAGCTATTTTAATCTGAAAGGCCCCCCCCCCTAAGGAGGCAACCAGAGTTTTCTCAGAAAATCCGTTCTGTTACTTTTTTACTCATATCATGTTTAATGCTTGTGCTAATTTTCAAAAAATTCCCAGGCGTAGTTATTGAGAAAAGTGCGGATAGACGAAATGACAAGGGTGTATTTACAGGTCCACCCTCCTTTTGTCAGGGACCAAAAAGAAAGAATTTTAATGCCTCCTCACTCTTTCTGCTTGTCTTTTGAAACAGTCTCCCACCCCACCATCTTACTTTATACAAATGTTTAATATAATAAACCCCCACCATCTTAAGTTTTATTTTTAGCTAGTGGTAGGGCTTGTCCATGCTTAAATATATTTTAATTCATGCAGATTTCGTATTTATTATTACAGAGCCATTTCTCTGTTGAATATTACATTGTACCTAATATATAGTACTGATTTTAAAAAATAACTCAAGTGCCATCGACTAGAATCAAAACGAATACATTTAGCGCTCCAGATGTGTTCCCTACTGTTTCGGCTATCGATAGATAAGAAAGATTTAAAATTAAACCACTTCTAGCTATGAATGAATTTGCACATGCGCAAAAATAGAAATATGTCGGCAAGTTGAAATGAACATTTTACATTTCAACTTGCCGACATATTTCTGTACACGTTATTAATCTATCCAAACAAAGATTTTACTCGTTATAAACCATGCTTGGTGTATGATTACTATTTCCTGTTAATTTCAGTTTTATTTGACGAGTAGTTTAAGAGTTTAGCGGTTAAATATTGACACATAGATATACATACATGTATATACTGTTTTATTTATAAATAGAATATAGTATATCTTAAATTGAAAAATTGAATTTAATAAATTAAAGAATTAAATTGAATATTGAACATAGTAACTTCTATTTTTGCGGGGGGGGGGTTATATTTTCTTTCATTCCAAAATGTACTTTTAAGAAACAATATTTCTCTGCAATCTCCTTTGCGTTTTTGTTTATCATTTATTCCACGTTAACGCAATGTGCATTTCGAGTAATTCCAATGTGTTTGCAACGCACGTGTTTCGTCCAGCGTAATGATTACTTTTTAAATGCTTTGAAAATTTTATAAATTAAAACCATAGAAAACGAAATAAAAATAAAGCAAGTTTTAACTTATTGACTCAATGACTCATTTATTCATAAACTGTGGCATTTAAGATATTCTTGTATAACTAATAATATTTAATCGCGTTACTATTAAAAATAATAGGAAATAGATAAGAATCTAATTCCTATTATTTTTAAGAATATATCTGTCAAAAATGATGGGAAAAAATCATGCTTCGCCAATGTTGGCACTAATCTATAATATCAATCTCACCTGTTTGTCTGTCTGTATGTATGTATGTATGTATGTCTGCCTAAAACTTTCGACAGAGGCGGAAGATTTTCACAAGATCAATATCGTTTTGATGCTTGACCCTTCGGACGACAAATATTGAAAAAAAATGGCTAAAAATATTAATTCTGTCACCCTCAACTGGGCACTTTTCTACAAGGAGGGGTTGCTTTTTACGCCGATATTTTCGAAAGTCATCTCTTCTTTTCGATTGACTAGACTTAATTTAAACATTCGCCACTTCCGGTTTGGCGATTGGCACGACGGCAAAGACATTACATTTTTTTCTTTTGTCATGTTCTTTTCCTTATTCACGGTATGGGTTCAAGCCTGTCTGCCTACTACCACTTTTTTTTTTTGTTTTATGCCCAACACACACCTCCAAACACCCGGGCAACGCCGAGCACCCAGGCTAGTATTCATATAAAATAACATCTGAACAGGAAATTAAAAAAAAAAAAAAAAAAAAAGTCATTAAAAAATATCTCAACTAGTGATACCCTGGTGAAATCAGGTGGCCGCTGGCAGACCTTGGGTGTGGCAGAAGCACTCTGCGCTGGCTTACAAGTCCAAAGAGACCCAGGCTTGGCTTCAGAAGGAGTGCTACAACTTTGTACTCTTCTCTAACTGGACCCCCACCTCTTCCTCTCCCCGACCTGCACCCATTGGATATAAGTGATAAGTAATAATCAGTTCTAAGTGACAACCTTCTGGAGATTGAAGGTTCAATCTTCAGTATGAGCAATACTAAGACAATTACTTAGGACTTCTACTCGATCATTGAGTGGAGCTGACCCTGGGAAGTAAACGTATGGTTTCATTTGAAATTTTTGACATATTTCAAAATTTCACAAATTTCCAGAGTTTGACAAGAAATACCTGAAGAAGGTTGAAGGTCCGATCAGTCGAAACAGTCTGAGAAAAAGATCCTAAATAGTCCGAATAATCAAAATACTACAAATAATTTTTTTTTTTTTGGCTGACTCAATTAATACGGTGTATTAAATAATAATAATAATAATAATAATAATAATAATAATAATAATAATAACATTAGTTGTCTTTTCAATTACTAAGATTCGTTATTTATTTTAGACACCAAGAAAGTTGAACAACTTTCTTCACTCAAGCAAGAAACCGTTTGGGAACAACAGTGAAATAATCCTCAATCAGCAAGTGGAATCAATAACTAACCTCGATGATCGACTTTAACAGTGAAATGATCACTTCGCTGCATTGCATAACCATTCAAATCACCAACCCCAATCAAACTTGATCCCAAATCTCACATCTGATGTCTATGATGATCACTACTCCTCCATCCATTGCCAAAAATATGGAAACAATCAAGAAGCTCAAAAAATAACGAGATCTTATAAGCATTTTCCCAAAACCCGAATTCCACTTCTTCAGATTCCACACCTGGAAATCTGAAAGCCTGGAATGATGCTGTTCTTCTCCACTTCTTCAAGAAAAGAGATACTGCTGCAGCAATTACTGGGGTATAAGTCTCACTGATATCACTGCTAAAATCTTGGCTATTATTTTGCTAAAGCAATTTCAATCGAAGCAAGATAAGCAGACCAGGCTGAACCAATGCAGATTTTGTCCAGGCCAAGGATGCATTAATCAGATCTTCACTTTTTGTTGCATGCTTGAGCAGCACTGTTGCTACCAGCAAAAAACTTGTCTATTTCATTGACTGTGCCACTGTGTTTGATTCCAGCAATCATGGAGTTCTTTGGAAGATTTTACAGGCGGATTAAAGCATAATACCTCTTCACTCACACAAGAGTTTGTGCTTATGGTTAGGAATCACAATTTTGCAACATTCAGTATGGAGTCCATCAGGAATGTGTCTTATCACTAACTCTGTTCACCTTTTTACCTTCAGAGCTTTGAAAAACTTTTCCAGTGTCACTGTGAGCCGTGATTTGCAACTGTCAGATCTTGACTATGCAGACAATATTGTCATACTGGATGAAATTTTCACTGACATCTAATCTGCAATATATGAGATGTAGTCTTATCCCTCTAAGATTGGCATGAACCTCAATGCTCAAAAGATGAATCTCCTAACTGCCGGTTTTCTTCCAAATAAAAAAAACACAAAGTGCCCTCGATGGGGAAGTTCTTGAAGAGATTGATTGTTTCAAATATCTGAGCTCTATCATCACCGCAGCAGGTCAAAGAGAGAATATCAACAATATCAGTAGTGTTCGTTTCGTTTTTTGCTATTTTCAATCTTAGCGGTGCTTCAGACCTGAAATCAAACCTGGTACAAAAATCCACATCTATCAAGCTCTTGTCTGCACTATTCTACTGTACGACTTTGAAACCTGTCTGATGAGAACAACAGACCTATGAAGCTTGAGGTGTTTGATCATTATTGTTTACGCTATAGCCTTCATGTTTGTTAGCAACAGGTAATCTCAACTGCTGATGTTCGTACTCGCTGCAGTATCTTCTTGAGATGTCTCAGGGTTGGAAAAAACGATGCGGAAGTCAGCTGGAAACATGGCTCAGGTCAGGACTTGATCCTGGGTCCTCACCTACATGGAGTTTTACAGGGCTCTACATTGCGAGTCACACAGTCGCATTTGTGACCGATTTTTCAAAGTGACTACTAGAAATAATGAAACGCTTATCTTTTAGCGATTGCATTTCTTTCACTGACAATCTTCCAAGGCTCACTACTGAGTGAAAAATATCTTTCCAGCTTTTTTATAATAAAACGAACAAAGTTAAATTATTTAAACAATAAAATTTTTATAGAACAATGTACTTTTTTTTTTAGTTGTCAAAATTCAACTAAATATAAATTTGTCTATAGAGCCCTGCTTTACTGGAACCAAGATTGGCTAACACTCATATCTGCTTCTGTGCCTGGACAACATTCGTTTGAGACATGGTAAATTCTCTGGATGGGGCCAGCACAATGGCTCCAGGATGAATGCCCAGACAAGACATTCGGTATACTTTGAGTATAATCAGTTATCGAATTGTTAGTATTTTATTTAGCTCTTCTCCTGGAGGTAAGATATAAAATCAGGTGTAATTTTGAAAAACCAGTGAACTAGAATTACCGCATGCTCTACCTACAAAAAATGCTTGTGCAGCCCCATTGACATTTCCAAATAGAGCCGCCTAAGATGATTAGCAATAAACTACTCCTTCTCAAAGAGAAGGTAAAGCCTGGAAAGGCGAACGTCCTGTGACTGAACAGAACAATACCTGAGTAAGACTAGAAGAAAGTTATTGTCTGAGTGCCAGTATTTACTAATGTTTATGCAGAATTAAACTCAATAACTGAATTTACAAGATTCTCTAACACAAAAATATTGTATAATATTGTAAGCAGAGTTATGGTTTGACAATAACTCTTAGCATTCGAAAATTTCTGATTCTGACTCCTAAAGTTCCAAAATATTTGACCCCAACTCCTTATTTTAAAATGTTCCCATATTCAGACTGTCAGTCAACATTTATGACTGTGATTGGTGAAGAAGTCAAGCATATTTGTACCAAATATGGTTGGATTGTAGAAATAATTTGGAATTTTATTAACAATTCTATAAGTAGTATATTTACTCTGCAGGGCTTTACACTGCGAGTGAAAGTCACATTTGTGAGTGATTTTTCCAAGTGGCAACTAGAAATAATAAAACGCTTATCCTTTGTTTTATTTTTTGTTTTTTTGTTTGTTTTTGTTTTTGTTTTTTTTTTTGTTTTTTTTTTTTTTTTTTTTTTGGGGAGGGGGGGGTCACCGAGAATCTTCCAAAGCACATTACTGAGTGAAAAATATCTTTTCAACTTTTATTTTTGTTTAATAAAACGAGCAAAGTCAAATTATTTAAATAAAAAAAGTTTATTAGACCAATATACCTTTCCTTTTTAATGAAGGTTATTTAAAAAAATAACAAAAAAAAAAACATCTGAAGAAAAAACTAATGTTTATACCTTCAAATCTCAGCATAAAATTTGGTGTATAATTAGAATTACACTTATATACATAAAAAAAAAAAAAAAACAGAAAAATTTTTTATAATGTATGTACTCGTCATGGAACGAAGATGGCATATTCCAAAAATTATGTGGGTTTGGCTAGTAACTTTTTTATTTGGCTAGTAAACGAAAATATTTAGTTGTCAAAGGTTAACTAAAGATAAATTTGTTCGTAGCGCCCTGCTCTATATAACATTTGTTAATGCCTGTAATATTTTTCAGTCAAGTTTCATAAATTAAATTGTCTATTTAAAAGAATTGTTCCTCTTGTTTTATGTTCTTCCTGTTTTAGAGTGGTGAATCACTAGCTATTATGTTTATCATAAAACATTAACATAATATCTGGTATAATAATTCATAATTTTTCAGATGGTCATTTTTAAAACGATACCCTAGTTAAGACGTCAGCGTTTCTTTTACTTTAAACATATATAATAATAATAAAAAAAAAAAAGTTTTAACATCCGAGCACGCTATCTAAATATGCAAATATATTTTAATTTTGTAAATTGGATGCCTATTATGTTCTAAAATGTCCACTCAATAGTAAGATGAACTTCTTTTATGAAAAATAAATGAATATAAAACAAAAACAAAGATCAACCTTGCACCTATTTAAAAAGTCGACTGTTTTTTGTTTTCTTCGAGACACATAGATTTAATACAAATTATTAAACATGTAATTGACTTTTTTTTTTTATTTATAGGTGAAAAAAAAAAAAAAGAAAATAAAAGGAAAACGCTACATTTTGGGGAAATTTACAGTCCGAGAAATAATTGACATATGTCAAATATTTTTTCACGTTCAATTCAAAAATTGTACAAGAGATAGTTTATTGATTCTTTGAATTTTGCCAAATAGATTTAGCACTTATGCATTCATCGAACAGGTATTTCAACTATCTGTTTTATATACACATTATATTGGCATCCTTTCAGTCTTGAGAAACAACAGATACTCTCCTCCAAGGGTGACTGAGTGGGGAGTGTATAATAAAGCAATTGTTAATAAAGCAAGGGTTGCACAATCTCCAACTACAGCCACTTCTCCTGAACTAGCATTGCTTGTCTAGTGGTAAAGAGAAATTGAGGACAACTGGAAACAACGCTAGGATAAGCAGAGAAAGACTGGTTTTATTTTGTAAGTTTTCCTTCTCCTAGGCTAGTTGCACAACCAATGCTTAAGAATCTAGTCTACCTTATTATTTAATCCATAGCTGGAGGACAGATATATGTATTCATACCTTTCTCAAGTGATATGGATTTATACCTTTTCCGGTACAAAAAGTGCCAGTGACAATTGTTTCAGCATGGATTGTGAACTCAACATGATCATATTCTTTAGAGTTCTTATTCATTTGCTTCCACTAATCCTAAGGACAAAATTAAAGACAAGGAATATTTTTGATGTGAAGAATATCCAAGTCTTCAAAATAAGGCATTCTGGATGAAAGGGGGAAAAAATGTCTCAGTTGAGGTATTTCACTTAGATCCAAGCCCAGATACTAAAGTGCACACAACACCTGAAGTCTGTTGAAGCATTTGTACTAATAACCTTGGAGAAGAGATGGATTTATTTCATCACCCAACTCTGCTTGAATGAAATAGTAGTGTCCAAATCTTGGAGAAAGAAAACTGAAATGACACTAGCACACATTGTATTTGTACAGTCACACTGGAAGGGAGTGTCCCTACACAAGTCAAATTTAACTAAAGAAGTTATCCAATAACTACAACATTCATATATAGTTCATGATAAAATGATCTATCCATATTTGCAGTCCAATTTAAAATAATAACACCCTATTAAAAATAGCACTCTGTACTTAATTACTTTTCACTCAAGAAAATTCAATGGCTAAATGGCTATCTAAAGAGAATACATACCTCTTCCAAAACCCAATAATAAAAATAACACAATAATACTTTTGTTTTTAACTCCAGTTAACTCGTAGACTCACATTTTAAATCTTCCTCAGATTTTCACATCACTGGTAATAATTTACAACTGCATTTTGTAAGTGGTTGCATTACATGATTTGTTCTGATCTGTAACAGCGTTTATCTGGAGTAAATTATGCTGATACCAAGTGTAAGATGGCTCATTCGTGTCTGTTAACTAACTCCTTAGTATAAAAATACGTAACATGCAGCCACAGGCGAGATTGAACTCACTACACAAGTTTGTAGTGTAATTCAGATCTTGTCTGTAGCTGAATACTTGATGCTTCGCTAGGGCTATCATGGGTATTTTTTATCGTGATGCCATCACTAGAGAGGCCCATCTACCCTCAAGAGAAGGATAGACGGCACCAGTTTCCCAACCTGGTATTTTACTTCATGGTACATACAGTGCCTTGCCTTCCCAAATGGCCACCCATCTGGGGTTGGACAGACTCGACGTTGCTAAACTTCGGTGATCTGGCGAGAACCAGTGTGTCAACGTGATTGTGCCATATAACATCCCCAGTATAACAGTAAAGTATAACATACCCAGTCACGGTTCCATTGTCGAAGACGTATGGGTCAGCTACAACTATTAAGTCAGCTTTGACTGCTGCAAGCTAAATTTTCAGTTGACTTCCCTACACTTGTATAATCATACTACTACCTTGTGAATGAAGTCACTTGGAAAAGAGACAAAAAGCCTGGCCAAACTATCGGAGTCTCCTTGTTAAAAGAGTCTACTCAAATCTGGGAATCTATCATCTCAAGTGGATTGAAATGTTGAGAATGCAGGAATAGTGATATAATAATGCAAGTGCATTACACACCACTGATCAAATGCAATTGAATCTTTCAAAAACAAAAAATACATTTGAAGAACTTCTAAAGCGTAATGAAGATTTTTTTTATTATTATTCAAAAACAGATTTCTAGTAAAACGTTCATGAATTCGATTATATTTAACAACAGCAATATCTTTGAATTATTTATGAACTTTTTGATAAATGTCTTTAATGGACTCTCATACGTGAAGAATATAGAAAACATCAGTTATATTCCAAAAAGAAATATACAAAATCAAAATATTATTAAGAATTGAGTCAAATGAAATCTTTATTCTTTGTAATCGTCTAAAGACTTAACTTTCCAACACAAGTTAAATAATTTGATAATTTCCCATTTTTGTATGTTCCTATTTGATTTTTCATAACATTTTAGCAACAGCATTAACTGTATTGTTTAGAAACATTTTTCTTCTTATTGGCATTTGTGATTATATTGGTATTTTAACACTGCTACGTTTTGGATGGCCAATGTGTTTTGAGTAAAAGAAACCAGCGTTAATATGAAAACATTAAAAACAAATTTGAAACTTTTTATGTTCATAACAAAGTACTTTTTTCTTTTTTTTCTTTTTTTTTTCTTTTTTTAATAAAACAAATATCTTTCCATAGCAAACATTCATAGTTCCTTTGTTTGAAAACTGCAGTAAACTTAAGTTTCAGGATCACAAAAGAGAAAGAAATCTTAGTAGGTCATGAAATAACCGTCGTGAATTGTGTAACTCGATGCGGCGTTGATATGCTACTTCATTAAAAGTGCTTCTAGCAACAAGGAAAGTTAATAAATCATACAAAACACGTAACTTAAGTATGTTATAAAAGGAAAACGTTTCTTCGAGCTAAGAATCGTGAAACAAAGATAAATAGAAAATTAACAAGAAAATGATCAACTCAAAATGTAATAAACACTTAGATATTTTCATTATTCAATAAAAGAACAAAAAAAAATTCTAAAAGGTAAATAATAGATGTGAGAATCTTGAAACTAATGTTCTTTAAAAGTAATTACAAATATAAAATCTAGCAGTTTTTTTTTTTCTTGGTTCTAATAATGCAGGAGAGGCATATAAATATCACCCACAAACCGTCAGTGATAGGCTCTGACAAGAAGATTATATTTTTGGTCGAGTTTGTGCATTTATATACAGCCTAAAGTTTACATCACTTGCTCAATCGTCACCAATTCTAGAAAATCTAATCTTGAAAGGTTTGCTCAATGTCTAAATTTTGTCAGAATTTCAATTTCTGATTTTTTTTTCAAATTTGGTATATTGATCCACTGCCCTTTAATAACAGTAACCCTCATGCAAAATCAGATAAATAGTTTTTGAGCTATCAATGTTTCCATTGTATATATTTTTTTTATTTTTACAATACTTTTTTACAATACAATATTAAGAAGACACAGATAAAACTTTGACTCATTTCTAAACTGTCAGGCGGAGGTATGCAATCGCATCACTGACTTATGTTCTCTTTCAATTTTAGCTTGGGTAACTTATCTTAACCTTAGCATAAATCTAACATGAGCAGCTATTATCCTTTGACCTTGCATGTGCTTCAGCATTAAAAAAATGACAATGACTGCTATTACTTAGCAGGATGCTGTCAGTAAGCCACCCTAAAAAAGAATGTGTCAATGCTATCTGGAGCAATAAGAATGCCTTTCCAAATTGTCTATTAAAAAGTAATTTAAAATAGTACTTACACACTGAAGCTACTCTTAGTGAGAAGCACCTATTTATATATACAAAGTGATGATATTTGTTAGCAATTTTCACCTGCTAATTTTATGCATATTGTTTCTTGTTTTGATTTTTATTTTCGTTGTTACTTTTAAAAACAGTGATTTTCTATCAGTTAGAAGCAAGGTGGAGTATCTTTTCTGATACTAGACTTCATATTTTCTGTCCTTGATCAGTGAAAGAGACATTCTTTTAGACCGGGAAATTTTTTGTTTCTATCCCATTTCAGTGTTCCTTTTTTTGTTTGAACTTGGATTTCCCTCACATTAAAAAAAAACATTTAAAAAAAAAAAGCCTTGTGTCGAACTGTTCTCCTGGAGAGGTAAGTAAATAGGGACTATGTTTCCATTGTTATTATTATCATTATTATCTATATATTAATACGATAGCATGTGTGTTATTTTCTGTGTCACGCTTACATCCGGATCGTTTGTTATGTACTCCTATTTCTTGTCATAAATGATTTAACTAAGAATTCTTTATAAGTTTTGGTTTCGATTATAACTGATGGCACTCCAGTAATCTATTTTTTTTTTTTTATATATAAATAATTTTATCAAAAATTCTTCATAAGTTTTAGTTTCGGTTATGGCTGAAGGAACTCAAATTATACACACACACACACACACACACACACACCTTTTTCATAAGTTATTATTTCGGTTTCGATTCAAGCTAATACACCCAAGACATATGGATATCTATATATATATATATATATATATATATATATATATATATATATATATATATATTTTTAAATCGCAACCTTATAATATATAAAAATAGATAGAACATTAACTCTATAATAATATATACAAAATTTACAAGAATCAAAATATCATATTTAAGCGTACTTTACAACCGGGCTTTGCTGGCCGTTTGTGCTAGCTTTTGCAGTTTTAACAAAAAAGCTACAATAATATCAAAGCGTCTCCATTTACAATGAACACAATGCCAACATCAATATATTATATATGAATGAGTCCCCTGTGGAATTTCCACAGGTCCCACTAGTTATTATCATTATTATTAATTTACAGGATGATTATAGACAATTTTGATAAATAGTCTAAGAGCCCTCCAATTTTAAATTAAAATTAAGATATTTTAGTTGAAACCCATTGAATTTCTAGAGTACGCTTTAAAACCAATAACAAAGAAGATATGAGGAGAAACCCTTGGTTGTCAGCCACTAAAAGATGTGGCAACATGCATGCGAGTGTAGGTAATCCAGACTGCATTCTAATTGATTCCCACGCCTTGAATTAACAGTTGATAGTGATATGTTGGGAGTGATGTGATTACTGAATTACTTGTCTGAATCAGTGACTTTGGGTAACTACATCAACACATCGAATGTTATCAATTGTGTCAAGGGAAAGGGTGATTAATAATGAAAGGAGTGCATCCAAAGCAAACAAGAAACTGTAAAGTATATTAAACATTACAAAAATAGCGATGTCTACTGAGTGTCTGTAGACTGTTAAAAGATTGTCTTGGACTTTCCTTCAAGCTATTTCAGCGAATTCACTGTCAACCATTCCAATCAATTACATCACAAGGATAGTAAGAAAACCATGGGTCAAAGAAGTTCATCTGTTATGTAAAGTACAATTGTTTTGTTTTTTTTTTTTGTTTTTTTTTTTTTTTTTATTTTACTTTTGTTAGTTTGAAGAGATCAAGGGGCTCCCTCCTGGGGCTAACACTTGATTCTATTATAATTTAACTTTATATCCGAGGGCTCTTTTAAGAATACACACAGTTCCCTTTATGGCTGCTATCTGTATTTCCTTACAGCTTGGTCTTACAGGGGTTGCTTCTAAGTATTTCTGAAAGTTCTTTTTTTTTTTTTAGGTCCTGATATTTTGTTATCTTTTTCCCGTTCAGCTTCTATACGGCCAAAGTCATCGATAGTGAGTGCAGTTCTTTCAGGTTTGTTCCATATAATAATATATCTGGCTTGATGGCCTTGTCTTTTCTATATCTGCCGCAATTGTCTGTGTACATATGTGTATGTCCAACTAAAAGTTTAAAAAAATTACAAATACAGCCACAAAGTTGGTATAGTCTAGATCAATGTTTCCTCGGATGAATAATATAAAAAAAATTAAATCTTTGTGAGTCAAATTTTATGCTGATTTGGTGGGTGTTGGGGGTCACACATTTTATGTACTAATTTGGAAAAAAAATGCTGACTCATCCATCAAGAATCTACTATATAAAGTTGTTTGTGTGTGCATGTCCAAAGAAGAATGGACCGAGTAGAGGAAAAGAGAGGGTTGGGGAAAGGAAGAAAGATAGAGATGGATAGAGAGAGGTAGAGTTTTAATAGAAATATGTTATACTTGTTTCAGGGCAACGCCGGGTAGGCCTGCTGAATTTTCAAGATTCCATGCTATGTCACTATTTTTGCTGAACTTTCATAGTTTATAAAATATATAAGCCAAGAAACGGCCATATAAAGGACACACTGAAGGCTGCAATCTTGGACATGAGGGCCTTTATGAATAAAAACTACCTGATGCAGAAATATGGTCTCTTCTGAAGAAATTTTGAAAACATCTCCAGTTTGAATTATTAATTATTAGTATCTGGGGTTGCCTGGGATTAAACAATGTATTAATATTAATAGATTTTCCAAAACAGAAAAAAAAAGAAGAAAAGATTATGTCAAGAGATGAGATAGAAAACAGAACCTTAAGATATTCAGATTATTAACATGACAACGCTTTTTGAACGTTCTTATAAATTAATATGTTGTTTGTATTATTTTATCTGTCATTATCGAACTATTTCACCAATGTAAAATAATTCCGAGTGGGATACATTTAATATAATATCGTTTTTGCTGGTTAATAACATGGGCTAAGTTTCCATTAAACAAAAAACTGAACAATTAGAACCAAATATTGAACTTCTGTCAATAGTCAAATATGCGAAATAGACAGGCTCTTTTCTATTATAGACATTTGATTATCTTGTTTAATACATGTACTCATTTTTTTTTTAATAATATGATAATTTATTTCTATTAAATAACTGTGTTTTTTATTAACTTACTAGCCTGGATTCCCGGTGTTGAAGGTGTGTGTTGAGCAAAAAAGTTGTAGTAGGCAGGCAGGCAGGCAGGCTCAACCCCCCCCCCACCCACCCAAAAAAAAATAGGAGTAGTAAGCAGGCTTGAACACGTAACACGCCAGAGAAAAAAGAGGTGAAAAAAAAAAAAAAAAAAAAAACTGTCTTACCGATGTGCCTATCGTGGTCACAGGCAGTTGAAATAACGCCTTTTAAGAGACGTCATGACTGCAAGGGTTGAATGATTTGCAAAAAATGTCAGTGAAAAAAATCGCCCCTTCCTGTACCAAAGTACCCAGTTGAGGGTGAAGGAATTAATGTTTTTGGCTAATTTTTCGATATTTGTCGTCCGAACTTCAAAATCATACTGATCTTGTGAAAATCCGTCAATTAGGCATACAAACAAACATACATACATACATTTAAACAGACAGGTGAGATTTATATTATAGATAATTTGCTCTCAAATGAACTCCTGCCATTACTAATGAGAAGAGTATTACTATTGTCAACCAAAGAGTCCATTAGGCATGTGCATGCAGTGTGATGTATGGAAATAAAACTTGGCTAATGAGGGTTGAGGACATGTGTTGCATGGAGATAAATGAATCGAAAATGATTTGATTGATGTGTAATGAGAGTCTTAGAGACAGGTTTAGTTCTGATGAACTAAGAGGAAGATTAGATCTGGACAGTATAGTGAGATAGGTGCGGAACAGTAAACTTCAATGGTATAGCCACATTAAAAGTATAGATAGAAGTTCTTGGAAGAGTAAATGTAAATCAATTGAGGTAGCAGGGTCAACCAAAAAGGGAAGACCAAAGAAAACATCGGAGGAAGTGATAAGGATGGACTTGAGAGAAAGAGGGATCTAGTCTTAGATTAGTTTGGAAGTCAATTTCTAAAAGCCGTCCAACACATGTCAACATGTAAAACGGACGTTAAACCAAATATGATATCAGATAAACGCTGTAAACACGGTTGAATAATCATCTAAATATATAGAGAGAGATTTTGTAAGCAGATGCACTTAGTTAATCTTATTACAAAAGGATTGAAAATTGTTTTTAAGATTATAAAAAAAAGAAGTTATTTAAGACTAGGAGATTCCTTTACGAAAACATTAGTATATATAGTGATTAGCATGACTAATAAAATCTGATTTACATGCTTCATTTATGATAAGAACGTTCATACAAAAGTGTTTAGTAAAAGCTTACCGAATATAAAAACACCCTTCATTTCTATTATAAACAGACCAACTGAACTGAAAGTCGCCTTTTATTTTCAATAATCTGCTTATTTTCAGTCAGTCAATACAGATGTTGTTTTTATATGGTTTAAGGCTACTTTTATTGAATCAAACACAAATATCTAACCTATTTTATGGCATTTAAGCATAAATGACAATTCCACTGAATTCATATATGTTATACTTTTTATGATAAAGAATGGCTTAACGAAAACAGAAGGATAAAATGCTGCAATTAAAAATGTAAAGATATCTCTATTATTATATAGAAGGAATTTTGTGTGTGTGTCTGTGCATGCGTTTTTTTCCCCTATGGACTCGAAAACGGCTTTTTTTTAATTTCACACAAATGTACTTATGTGCCTGACAGTGTTCTTAGGTTTTGTATCGGAATGTCTTTGATAAGTATCGATAAACAAAAAAAAAATCTGATCAAAGAAAGAGCAGGCGATTTTGACTAAAGTTAATGCCTTATTCAGTTTTACATCACAAGTACATTTGAGAAGTTTTATTATCGCACAAGCAGAAAGGCCTGGTATATAAAATCAACAACAGGTTCTTTAATATAACAGGGGCGCGTTCGAAATAAATGTTTCTGTTTAGAGCGCAATTGAGCCATGATACTTGACTTTTGCATTTTAAACTTTAATTCAAGCCATTATATAAAAATAATTATATAAAATCAACAGTAGGTTCTCTACAGCGCAATGTAAAATACAGTGCATTGTAGACTAAGTAACTGCGGAGAGGCATGTGAAGGTTCCTCCTGGTTGGGTCTCTAATTAAAGCAGATAATTAACCAATTTGATTGAAAAATGGGCGATTTCACAAATTTGGATGACAATAAAATACGAGAGGGTGAAACATTTGTTGATCCTCATTCAATCCCGGGCAATGTCTCCCTGCTAGTTTTATTTTAAAACAAATTTCTATGGCAGTTATTGCATTTTTAAAAGATACTTCAAGGAAAATTCCAATAAAATAAATGAAGGTGGTAGAGGTGGTGGTTGGGAGAAACGGTAAACTGCATCTCATAAGTCAAGGCAGCAAACTAATATAGAAGGTATAGAAAAACAGGCACAACTGAGTTGAGAAGGTAGTTCACTGAAAATTATGTAAATAGCTTCATTTTGAATCAACAAATAGTACAGGCACAATTAGTATTGGGAAATCCTCTTCATGACATGGAAATACAGGAAGCTGAATGGAATATGAAGCATGAAGAAAACTACAGTAAAACCAATAATTATAGAAGCACAAAGAATAGATCCAGAAACAAAAATGGAAAAAAAAATTAAAAGAAATTAAATACAGAGAATACTGACACTATGCAAAACAAGTAACCAGATGTAATATTAAGGAAAATTCTTGAGCGTAGAAACCAATCCACAAAACCAAATAAGGTTGATCAATTATATGTAAGTTGAAATATGAACATGGCATATCTATATATCTGTAAAAGTGAGAATGCTCGTGTGTGTGTGTGTGTGTGTGTGTGTGTGTGTGTGTGTGTGTGTGTGTGTGTGGACAACTCTCAACCTATATACTAAACAAATTTTTGCTCTACAGCCTTCAAATTTGGTATCTAGGGTATTCAGACATGTGGAAAAGTTTTTAACCAGTTTTCATCCAGAAAAAAAGGGCTGCTAAGAAGTCAAAATTTAAAAATTGGTACTGGGGGAGGGGTTGTCAGACTTTTATCGTTTTATCAACTACTGCACATGCGTGAATCTTTCACATGACAGCTTCCTTATGTTAAGAATAAGTAGGTTTGAAAACATTTTTTAAAGGTCGTGGCAAGCTGGCTTAATGGTTGTCATACTCGATTCACTGTCTTGAGGTTTTTGTTTCAATCTCAGCTCAGTGCTTTTTTTTTATTACTTACAAGAAGTGAACAGTTTAGAAAAAAATATAATACTCGCATGCTCGTTTTTTTTTTTTGTTTTTTTTTAAAGACTTCATTTTGTAAAGGATTTAACGTTACATTTAATACCGTGCAATGCTGGGTACATCTGCTAGTTATATATATAAAGAACATTACACAAATCCAAGAGAACTAAAATTGACACAAACAGTGTACCACACAAAATGGCCATAAAAGATCATGGAGGATGGAAAAATTAAGGAAAGAGAGCATCATTCTAACATCCACTGGGAGGACATGGAAAACAGAATTCTAAGGAAGTTTACTGTCACTTAAATTCTAGAAAAATATCCAATAATTGTTATCAGCAAAACATTAATTGTAAACAGATGTTAAATGGTTTGCAACAGTTATCAAAAGAAACAGATATTACTGAAAATTTGTGAGACTTGTCACTCAAACTGCAGGAAACAGCCAGTGACCAATCACTAATAATGATGGATATAATAAAGAGTGAATAAATAATAATAAATAGAAGTAGTACAAAAATAGAAAGCTTATCACACAACTCCAAGGGAACTGAACTGCCAGAAACTTCGTAATCTTAGAGATTGACACCAAACACACACGATGGCAACAGTTGAGCTAGTACGAAATAATATGGTTTTGAAGGATCAAGGAAAATGGACTGGTACTTCACAGAGATTTATTGCCACTAAATTTCAGAGAAGTCCCCAGTCATCTTTGGAAAGTAATATGCAAATTAGTTAACCTTCATGGAGTCACTCGCATATCCATAACAAAGTATATTAAGTTCATTTTAATAATTAGAAAGAAAAAAAAGTTGGCTTTTAATATCAATGTAAGAGCAAGAAAAAATTCAACTTCATAGATCAACTTCGTACATCAACTGAACCAGACTAAATCGACATGGCACAAAGCTGACTTAAGAGGAGAAACCTGATACCATGTGATAATCAGAACCCATTCTAAAAATAATCCCAGCCGATTTAGCTCACTTTCATGCAAAGGCTAGATGGATTGACCCTGCCTTTCTGTTATGGTGTAAAGAAATGGAGTTAAGTCTAATTTTCACTCTCAATTGGTAGAGACTAAACTGTTTTAATTGTCCTTGCGCGAAAGTGTTAGGACATAAAATGTTTCTATGACTTCTATCTAATCTAATAGGTGCTTTCATTTTGCGAGGATATAATTGGCTGTCTTTTATATTTTTCTTATTTTAGGATATTTTAAATGTTTATCTTGATTTTTCCTGTTATGTACTAAATATTTGTTAATGAAATCTGTTCCTTATTTCATTCTAAATACTTTTGGTTTTTAGATTTTAAAATTTTGTCTTTGATAAAAAAAAAGTTATTTAAAAGTCTGTTCTGAAATTTTAAGATTTTATTTTTACAATATTACATACAATGAGATGGTTGCATACTGGAAGTAGGAGGGGAAATACAGATGAAGAGAGAAAGAGAGTAAGAGACATGTATATACAAGGTGCCTTCAATAAGTTTCCATGCATTTTTTTTTTTTGTACAGGCTTTTAAAATTGTCATAGACTCTTGAAAAAGCAGTATGTTATTGCTATACATCTTATGAGATGACTGACAAATTTTTTATGATTTAAGATTCAAATGAACAGCTACTGCAGAAATTGTAATACAGCCTACTAAAGCCTAATTGTCAAAACTGTTGAATTTCAAAAATGCAATCTAGACGTGGGGACACTTTGGAAGAATGGTATGAAATAAAATTCTGTTTTAAACTTGGAAAAAAATACCACAGAAACATATGGAATGCTTCGGATTGTTTTTGGATCATCTTGCATGAATCAAGCATCAGTTTTTGAGTGGCATAAGAGATTTAACAAAGTCAGGGAGTCGGTGAGGAATGATGAGATTTGTGGGAGGAGTAAAGAAATCAGAACACCAGAGTTGACTGGCCAAATAAAGAATGTCATAGATAAGGACCATTGTGTGTTTATAGAGACAATAAGTGCACAATTTAATGTCTATTCATGAGGAACTGAAGATGTAGAAGATTTGTGCAAAGTTTGTCCCAAGGGTGCTCAGAAAAGATCAAACTATTTGACCAAGATGGGCATCAAGACTGTTCTTCACCCTCCCTTTAGTTCAGACCTTGCTCCCTGTGACTTTTAGTTATTCCCTAACCTCAAAGAAAACCTTAGAGGTTGTTGTTATGAGAGAATTGAGGAAATGAAAGAGGCTGTGACGAGGGTCATTGACATGCTCACACAAGAGGATCCAAAGTTGTTGGAACAGTACAACAAGTGCATTGCAGCTGGAGGAGATTACTTTGAAGAGGACTAGAGTTTCATGTGTGTACTATCAATAGAAGTGCTCATAAGAAAAAAATTGGAAATTTATTTAAGGCATCTCGTACCAATAGAGAGTGAGAAAACAACAACTATTTATACTACTGATAAAACACTATGATTGCTTGTCACGGTGTTGGTCTGTTTGTCACGTTATTTAAGAACATATTTTAATTATGAATAACTCAGTTTGGGATGTTAGAAACTTGGTTTTATAAGTGCCCTGGAGGCCTATTTATGTGTCAAAGGCAACATAAGTTACTGTTCTAGTTTACATGGATAAGTTTTTGTGTTCTAACTTATTTTAAAATGTTTTACTTACAAATACAAGTAGTGTAAAACACATTGCTGTAACCAAATGCAAGATAAGTTACTTTTAAATAAGAAAATAAGGTACTTGTACAGAATTCTACTTATGTGAAAAAACAAACACAATCTTAACTGTGACAGAGAAAAGGGTCATTAAAAAAAAACACGTAAAATCGAGTAGTTATATTTTTAAATAAGAAATAAGGTACTTGTACAGTATTGTAGCCATACGAAAAATCAAATTACCGGTTATATAAAGGAGACATCATACAACAAAACCAAATCACATAAAATCATTGCATAATTTTATTTTTAAATAAGAAATAAACTACTTGTACAGAATTCTACCCATATGAAAATAAATAAAATTTTGTCTATGATGAAAGGCAAAGATCATGCAACAAAAAAAAAAAAAAAAAAAAAATCACATAAAATTATTTAGTTTTATTTTTAAATAAAAAATAAAATACTTAAAAAATAACTTTATTTTTTCAACCATACTTGGAACATTGAAACGAAAAATAATTTCAACTTGTTACAGATATGCAAAAGCATATTTTGTTTTTGTTTTTATTAAATTGAAAAATTAAGTAAAATATAATTTTCAAAAATGAGATACAAATTAGAAAAGCATTTCTTGCAAGGCATGAAAAATGGTTAAACAAAGTGTTTTTTTAGAAACTTTAAAAATTATTGTACAATATTTAATTTGAAATTTATCACTTTATAAAGTGCACTTTTATAAACTTTACAAACTAAGGTATAAAAACTTAATTTAAACTGAATCTAGAAATCAACTTGGATTTACTTTATGTTATGTAAATTTTGTTGCACATAAAAAAAGTGAGATCTATTTATTATTCAACAATTAATGATATATGTACATCATTCTCAACTATTTTTTCAAATTGAAAGAAAATGTACATAACATAAAATAAATCCAAGGTAATTTTTTAGGTTCAATTTAAATTTTTATACCTTACTTCGTAAAGTTTATAAAAGTGCACTTTAAAAATCGACAAATTTCAAATTAAATATTGTACATAATTTTTAAAGATTTATAAAAAAAAAAATACATTTTGTTTAACCATTTTCACGCCTTGCAAGAAATTCTTTTCTAACTTGTATAAATCAATTTCCTTAACTTTTTATTTCAATACAGTGATTGGATGATGCTTTCTCTTAAAGAATAAAACCGCAATACAATTGGAATGAACAAATAATAACCTGCAGTTAGACAGCAACCAAATTTTAATTAAATTCTCCACTGTTTCTATTTTTGCGTATATATATTTTAAAAGATGAGGAATAAAGCTTACATATAACTTTATTATATCATCAGATCAATAAAAAAAAGTATAAGAGAGAAAAGAAACATCTTCAGGCCATGGCATTTTGAAAGTGAATGCTTCTCATCAGAGTTGTAAGCCATGTTTAGTTTCAGAAGAATTTTCGGAGTGTAGTTAATCTATACAAGTCTTGGAGATGACAAATTCTCAGTGGAAAACTGTTCTGTACAAGTTTTGGACTAGATAATTTTGCAGCCAAAGAGCAAAAGATCCTTCTCATGTTCACACAAAAAAATATGTGCAAGGTTTAATTTTTATGGAGTAATTCTGGTTTCTGATTGGTTGATAGTAGAACGTGAATTAATTTGATTCGTCAGTTCCAAGCAGCAGCATTTATAAATAGAATCTCTCAACTTTGAGGGAGCAGACCCCATTAGGAGTAAAAAATATTGCAACAAGAGAGGAGCCAGAATTATACAAAATATCGATAAAAACTGGATTAACATTTAGAGTGGAAATGAAAATGAAGGAAGTAGGTATTAAGTGCAAGAATAAAAACTTTCCAAAATAAAAAATATTAATATATATATATATATATATATATATATATATATATATATATAGTATTAAAATATAATTATGGCAAGTAAGATACAAAGAGAATGATGAAACAAACGTTTCTGTGCAGCTTGCAATCAGTATACTTTTTATACAATTATGTAGATCTACTCATATAGTGAGCACTGGTAAAATGAATATGAATACTGCAACAAAATAAGTGGATAATATATATAATACACACGTTTTTCTTTACATTCATTTTTCATATTTTCCTATGCACTGTAGAATCCAAATCATTTACCACACACATATATATACAGTAACATAGACACCTAATATTATCTACTTCAGTTTACAACATAAACACTATTTACTGATTTTTAATTATTATTTCTTCTCCAGCAAAAACATTAAAATAATGTAGGGGTATTAACAGATACGACTTGGATCATAGATAATTATTTTTATACACGTGACTGTAAACTGCTAAATAATTCGATACTCCTTAGAAACTGTCACCTCTGATAGAAGTTGGCACAACCTGCCTAGACTAAATATCACACCAAATAGCGGCTTTAATAACAGTATTCTTGTCTCCAAGGTGAAGTGCTAAGTTTTATTTTCATTTCAAAACTGTTGGAATCCTATCAGTTGAGCATATTGGGGAGTGAAATAACAAACTGCCACAAGCGTATAATGTAATGTTCTTTGTGTAAACAAATGGAGCTTAAACGTTTGGACAATGTTGATCATTGTAATTTCACATACCTATCTTAGCAGCAGACAAATAGGATAATTGTTAGAAACGCCAACTGTCGCCTACGCGATAGAGTTTCAATCCTTGTTTGAGGTAGCTGCTAGTCTAGATGCACTGAAGAGCCATGATACAGTGAAACAATCTGTGGATGACACATATACTATAATGAATGGAAACAAAAAACATAAATGTGTATTACTTAAAAAGTAATGCATGATTAGCAAATAAAGATTAAAATGTAATGCATAAATCTATATGTATAAAAGGCAAAAAAAAGCCGTGAGCGTTTTTGTATGTCCAAGAAAGGCTTTTTTTGGCGGGCTTCTCAACAAGGTTACTATTTTGGAGAACTTTCCTTATACTCCCTAGATTGTAATATCTCCGATTTGTGAACAGACGTTGTCTCTATCTTTATTTTGATCGACTTTTAAAAAATTCCCACTGTCCAATCTTTTTCAGTGTTTGTTTGTCTTTTTCGTATAAATAAAGCAAAACTAATCAAAGCAAAGGCATTCTCCTGGCCTTTTTGAAGGCAATAAGTTTTGATCAATGCAGAGGAAACCCTTTATATCAGACAATTGCTATTCATTTGAGAGTTTTACTTTTTTTGAGGGAACTGGTTTTCCCCAACATTGTGGGGAAACAAATAAATAAACTGGCCTCCAGCCGGACGTTCATTTCTACACCTGCGTGATCTCATTCACTTAACTATCCATTTCTGCAAGTCAACTTTTTGATTGACATCCCTAAATTTGAACGCTTTTTACTTCCTGTCGCATCATAGCCTAGCAGTAAGATGTCAGGTTTTCTTTCACTTTCTTTTCCGCCTTCGCATCACGGGTTTCAGCCTGCCTGCCTCCTATCACCTTTTTTTTTTTCTTCTAACACACACCTACAAACACCCGGGCAACGCCGGGCATCCCGCTAGTATTATATAAAAATACAAAATTTTGCATAATAATTTTTTAAATAAAGATTAAATGGAACAAAGGAAATCTGGACGAAAGTTAAAAAACGATGTTAATAATTTGAAAAAACTATTAATTTACTTATGTTAATTAACTCTTTTGAGTTTATTAACATAAGTAAAAGTTTATTTGTCATTAGGACTTTATTTGTAAGCAATATTCTACACACAAAATGCTTTCTTTTGAAGAAAAAAAACTTATTATCGCTAACTATCAAGAAAAAAAAAATTCAATTTCAGAAACTTCCGCTATTGTTCATAAGTTTAAATATTTCGTTCAAAGTGTAATTAGCAGTTATAAAACTAATAAAATGTTAGACTGAAAACCTCAAATCAGCAAAACCTACAAAAACATTGCAAAGAGAAGATGGAAGAATTGTTAGAATGTCTACAAAACCGTTTTGAAACTGCTACATCAACTGTCCATAAATTTAATGAAGAGATAGATAAGATCTCAAGGAAAACAGTTGTTTGTACGTTAAAAATGCAGACTTGCATTCCCGTATTCCATCTTCAAAGCCTCGCAAAGGAAAACCAAATTGCACACCTGAAGCAAGAGAACATGTTTGGACTTATTCATAATAGGTACGTACACCCTAGAACATGTGAAAGACTGTCTTCTCAATGTACCAAGAAAATTGTTAAGTTTGGTGAGGGCAGTGTGATGGTGTGAGGATGATTTCATCTGCAGGAGTTGGCTCTATCATCCGCATACATGGCAATATCAATGCTGAGATTTACAAAAGCTTCTTTAGCTGCATGTGGTACCAAGATTACACCATAATCTTTATGAATCTTCTATTTTCATGGATAACAATGCACCCAGACTCAGAAGGTTATGGCTTTATTTAAATAAGGAATCGCCTTAATGTAGTGGCTAGCACATAAACCTCAATCTGAATCCAATAGAAAATGTTTGGTAAAAGGTCTCTGAAAAGAAATCCGGAAAAACAGGATCACCTATGCAAGTTATTGAGAGCCGAATGAGGGGGGGGGGTGACTAACGATTTTTGCAAGAAATTTATTAGATTATGTGGTCGATGATACAGAGAAGTCATTAAAAATAAGAGGTCGTTGACCAAATATTAAATTTTGTTGATATTTTGTTCACAGTCAAGTATTAACAATATTGTTTCTTTGTCCAGGATTTTATTTTTCTTCTGTTTTTTTTTTTTTTTTTTTTAAACAATCATGTAAAATTTAATAACTTTATATATTTACATATTACACCCTAATGTTTATTTGCTACAAATTGAATTGCTAATCATGCATTACTTTTTAAGTAATACACATATTTATGTCTTTGTTGCTTCCGTTCCTTATATTATGGTTGTTACTGTATAGATGTCAGTTGATTTGATATAATATAGAATTTTAATTCTTATTTCGTGTTAAATAATGGTTGACTAAGGGTTGAATAATGGCTAAGGAGTCAAAGGTGATTTTACAACTGGGTTTGAATCCTTTGACCGGCAATACTTATTTCCTACACTGAAGATTGTGTAAGCATGAAACACTAGTGTCTGTAGATAAAAATAAATATTTAATGATTAAAAATATTGTGTGTGTGTGTGTGTGTGTGTGTGTGTGTGTGTGGCATTTTGCATTCACAGATCAAGACTTAAGTGATGAATCAGGTTTAAGTTGAAGATTTTTTTTTTGACCAAGCTCTAGTTGCTTGCAAAGCCATCGGTATCGTGTGATTCAAGCTCTTGTAAAATTCACATATAATACGGCATAATCACGTTGACATACCGGTTCTCGCTGGATCACCGAAGTTAAGCAACGTTGAACCTGGTCAGTACTAAATGGGTGACCATTTGGGACTTCCAGGTGCTGTATATGCTCTCTGCTTATCTTGGCATTGTTTGCAGTCGTCCTGAACTTTTTGCCACTGGACTCAAACAGTATCGATTCAGGAGAGGTGTGGTTGGAGATTGCGCAACCCTTGCTACACAATTACACGAACAGCTGCCCCTCCAGGGGGTATCCTTTGTCTTTCAAGACTGAACAGAGGCATCAAGATATATATAATTTCTATAGTAATATTATAGGGATAATTTACTTCTAGGGTCATCTAACATATAAAATTATCTTGTTCAATTTTCAAAGTCGGACCCAAATAGTATTTAAGCTGACAAATTGAACTTTGCTTCTGACTAGTCCATTTTCATTTGTTATGATTATGTCATTTTATTTACAATATAACATACTTAATAAAAATTCATTTTTTTTTAAATTAATTAATCTTAGATGACTGCTAATCTGAAACATTTTTAAATAATCACCTAAAAATTTTAAGAGCAAGTTAGATAATTTTGTATTTTACCTTGGGGAATATAAAAATTGTCTACCTTGAGTTTAGAAATGTGCAAATAAAAGTTAAAAACCAAAATGACTTTACTGCACTAGAGGCAATGTCAGATAAAGTAAAGCTAATTCCACATATATTCAACTGGTCATATAACCTCAAAACAGATTTCTTTACATTTGATATGTTGTAGAACTTAAGAGTAATTAGAAAATCCTGAAAATTTCAAGTCAAAATTTCAAGCTTTTACAAGAGGTAATTTGACTGAATCAGCATTTGCAAACTAAATCTTTTAAATGATATCTTCTGATCCACTACCTAGAAATAATTTAAAATAAATGAAAATTTTAAGGCTGATTATTCCACTGAAAAATCAATATCTTTATCCATAGCAAATGGTGGCATGAAACGTAAAAGCTACAGAGTCAAGATCTATCAGAAGTGTTTGGTACTTCTGAAGTTTCTGGACTGGAGCAATTTTGTTTTGATTAATTTCAATTTTTGTATAGCCTATGAAAAATAATAAAATGTCCAACCACAGTCAAGGGTGGCCTAAAGGTTCCATTTTCATTTGTGTAGGATAGAGCACCACTCTTTTTCAAGGATTAGTCCATTTATACTTGATCATTCACTTTAAAATGCTGAGTATTAAAATGGGAGTATTAAAAACAATGTTTTGAATCCTTGGTGTGGGCCTGTACAGACTGTTAATATAGTTCTACCTTGTTTTCTTAAAAAAAATTAAGACCTTAACGAGACACATGTTTTTTTCTTTTTGTTTGTTTTTATAGATTAACAACATCCACTAAATAACCCGCCCCCCCCCAACATATTCACCCCCACCCCACCCAAAAAAAGGATTTTTTACAGCAATTATTTTATTTCAGAATTTAGAGTGTGGGATGAGTTTCATATATAAATTTAGCATAAAATGATCCCTGATTTCCAAGCCAGTCTAGCATTTTAAGGCAGTTAATAAAATCGTTCTACCACTAAGTCTCACTGGCTGCAAGTTAGGGTTAGATTTAGGATTAGGTTAGAAGACAGTTATGAAAAATAATTTATGGAAGAAAGAATGTTTTGAAAAATAAATAATAAAACTTTTGAAAAATAACATTTATTCTTCAGAAATTTTAATAGCTCCTTTGTTTCCCACATGGTCATTCAATATGAGCATGATTGCAATAAATGAATAGGAATAAAATATCGACTATGAAAGAATTTAAAAATATCTGGTACAAATGATTGCTCTGAAAGTATTAGTATACAGTCGAAAAATGACTTAAAACAAAGAATAAATGAAACAAAATTGTTCCCGTTAAGAAACATTCAATAGTACCAAGCGTATTCCGCAAAAATTATGATTTATATGTTGTTTTTTAAATTCACTCATTCTGCTAACATTGGTGACGTCCATAGACAATAAAACATTGAGAAAACTTTATATTGTATTTCTCGAATTCATGACAAACTTTGAATATGAATCAGTGCCACCAAACAAAATTCACGTGAATTTGTCATGATAAGACTAAAGATATAAAGATTTAAAAGGAAGCAAAATTTTCAAAATTCTTTGCAAATTTCTTTATCTTGGTGTGACATTCACTCTTAGCGACTTGAGCAAATTTCCACTTTTAAGGAGGAAATCTCTAAAGATTATTCAATTCACAAGCGATCTCTAGAGACATGTATGATTTCTCTAAATGTCAAACATTAAACTAAGTATAATCTGACAAGCAAATGGTTACATCTTGAAGGAAAGGTAATATCACATACATTTAATAATTTATAAGCAAACATGGGAGTCCAAATTAGTCCTGACCTTAAGAAATTTCTCTTAATTTTTGTAGGATTCAGATGTTTTTTTTAATCGCCCCTTGAGAGAGTAAAATTTCTTTCAGTCTACACTCGATCATTGAAGTAGAGGGTTTGAAGATGGGAATTTAAAAAAACAAATCGGAAGTTGGACTTTTTTTTAAAAGTCCAATTCCTCATCTCTGAGATATGGAATTGTACCGAGCAGTAAAAGTGAAACATTGACTTTTTTTTTCAAACAAACTCTAGTGTTACCACTGTTGACCAAACCAGCAGAGAGTATGCATTGTAATCTTTAGATTGATGCATTCGATTTATGACTACACTCAAGTCTACATACAAACAAACAATTATCAATAAATACAATCAGACACAGCATTATCTAATTGTCACCAATCTTATTGATTTATCATTATTTTTGTTCTATTGTCAGTCTCCAACTGCATGACTCAAATTGTTCTGTTTGTATTATAAGTGTGCAAAAGCACAAAACAATGTTTTTAATCTAATATTTTCTTTTTATCTAATCTGGACAGCAAAAAATATTTATTCACTAGCGGGACCTGTGGAAATTCCACAGGGTACTCGTTCATATGTAATACACTGATGTTGGCATTCTGTAGATATTCAGTGTACATGGAGACACTCTGATATTAATGAAGCCATTTTGTTAAAACTGCAAATGTATTTATACAACCTAGCAGGGACGCCCGGCATAGCCAGGTTGTAAAATATGCTTAAATATGACATTTTAATTCTTGCAGATTTTGTATATATTATTATAGAGTCAATGTTCTATCGATTTTTATATATTATAAAGTTACGATTTCAAAAATAAAAAATATATCTATATGACTTGGATTCATCAGCTTGAATCGAAATCGAATCCCAAACTTATGAATATATAACTTTAGTTCCTTCAGCTATAATCGAAACCGAAACTTATGAAGAATTCTTGATAAAATTATTTTTTAAAAATAGATTATTGGAGTGCCATTAGCTATAATCGAAATCGAAACCAAAACTTATGAGGAATTCTTGGTAAAATTATAAAAAAAAAAAAAAAAAAATGCCATCAGCTATAATCGAAACGAAACCAAAACTATGAAGAATTCCTAGCAAAATTATCCATAAAAAAATTAAATGATTTGAGTGGCATCAGCTATATAATCGAAACCGAAACGAAAACTTATGAAGAATTCTTGGTAGAATTATTTATTACAAGAAATGGACGTACATGACAATTAAACAACTCGGGTGTAAGTGTGACACAGAAAATAACACACACACTATCTTATTAATATATAGATGTTTGCATTTAGCTTTAATTTTTTTTTTAATTTGGTTTTTGAATTTATGATGTGATATTTTCTCTCGAAGCATAACTTACAGTTTCTACTATTTATATTGCAAAGAAGAGTTACATTTAAGATTTGGTAATTGATATTAGAGCTAATAGTGTTTGTATTCCGGTACATATTTAGACGATGTCATACTATTTTGATATTTTTCACTTCCAAATTTCATAATGCGATGATTATACCTACATTTGAAATTATTTTCTCCCACTGCTTTGTACACTTTTTGTTCATTGTTAATATTTTCTGTTGCTTTGTATATGACATTAGCTGTAAAACATTTATTCATTACTGAGCAATTGTTTTTTTTTTTTTATTCTGTCATTACATAAGTTGGTATTATTAACACTAATATTATTAGTATAGGCATAATGGTAAGAAAGAGACCAGAGTTCAATCCTTGGTCAAGTCATACTAAAAACTTAAAAAATGGTAGTTGATGCCGTCTTGTTAAACACTCAGCATTATAAAGTGAGAATCAAGGATCAGTAGAATAATTTGAGGGAAAAAAAGAGTATTGCCCTCTCCTAGATTTCAGTATAGAAGCAAATGAAAAGGGAGCCTTTGGGTCGTATTTGACTACACTTGTCCATTTTACTACAATAAATGTTACTATTCTTATTGTTCTTATTATGTTTATTTATTATTGATTGTATGCTATTCATGCAACCACAATTAAGTTTGATGCTATTATTATAGTATTGATAATTTTCGATAGTTGCCTTTGCTGGGAAATGTTCATTTAGTATCTTAAATTTACTGATTTCTGTTTTTACCTCCCTGTTATAAGGCGAATTGAATCAGATTATATATTTTTTTATTATTATTTTGTCCTATTATCCTTCTTAAATTTTAATTTATTATAATGTCTGTTTTTAAAGCTGTTTCATATTATTTCGTGTTGATAAATATACTCATATTATCAGAATTGGTGGCTACTGATTTAGAGAGGTGGGGGGGGGGAAGAGTTCATTAATATTTGGGAATTTCAAAATGTTTAAAAATATTTAGAATTTCAAAAAGAGTTTTCATAAATATTTTAAATATATATATATATATATATATTGTTTAAGTAATTGGAATGCTTAAATGGCACAGTAGATAGAGACGTTGAATCTCTACGGTTCCAGGTGAGCATTGTCCGAAAATAGTGGTTTCAATCCTACCCAAAGCCTACCAGAAGTTTAGTTGGCCAAAACGTGGGGAGACGACAACTATGGAAGGCAGTAATTGCTGAGAATGCAGTTACGAGATTCGGAGATCCTATCAGGTCGCAGTTACCACCTGACGAAGGCCAGAGGAATAGTTGGCCGAAACGTTCTGAAACAACCACTAAAAAAAAAAAGATGAGAATAATAGTCTGCAATAAATAAATGAATAATATATATACATATAATAATGATCAATGACTCCTGAGTGGTCTCGTAATTCTTAAAAATTAACGTTAATGAAAGAAGCTAGCTTTTGTGCATCAATTTATTCCTGTTTGATGCTAACGAAAGTCATTATTTTTGTATGGCTGAATAACAAACAAGAAACATGTTTCATGCACGAGTTCTTTTTTTAATCTACAACATATTTCATTTAGTTAAAAAATTGAAATAAAGCAACAAAAAGTAAAACGGAGTGCATGTTGCATGTTAAAACTCGATCCATAATGTTTTTTCTTATAGTCAGCATTTTTGCTTCAATTCTGTTTGTATGTTTTTTTGAATAAGAATATTTGAGGGGTTTTATACATCAATATATCTTTTAGAATGTAATATATAGAAATGAAAAAGAGTTATGGGGGGAAAAAAAAGAGTTGGGGGGGGGGGAAATAAATCAACAGAAAAGAAAATGCGAAGGTATGTGATATTTTTTCATGGATGGTGTTCAGTATCATCAGCAAAAAAAATTTGCAGTGCATCAATGAATCATTAAATCTCCACTGAAAAATGAATCTAAATCCAAACGCATAACACAAACAAGGATGAACAACCATCCAAATAGGTATATAAATACTTGTAATTCAGAAAAAGGTCTATCAGATAAACATAACAAATATAAAGTTATCTTGTCAGATTTCTAACATTAGACAGAAATAGCAATTTGACATATCGATACTTGATTCAGACTATCCTATATTTTTTTCATTTTCACACATTGATCCATACATCAAATTTGTAAAATTCAAAAATTAAAATTTGAAACCTGACAATTTTTCATTGTTACATAAGATGCGTTGGCTACATTATGGGACAAGTAATGAGTTTTGATGAACAGAACCAAAATTAATGCCAAAAGTGTAACTTTTACCGTATCCATGACCAAATGAAAAGTAATAAACAAAAGAGAATCATAATTGCATTATCTTCATGATTGTAAAAATAATACACTTCTAATAAGTTTGACTTTTTTCTTTTTTCATTTACTGAAATTCACTACTAACAAGTGTCACATATGACTAGTAAGTAAGTTAGAATATCAAAGCCATTTTAACGCCCGTCCCCATACGAGCATGAGGAGAGACCATTTATTCAAATCTAGGTTTAGCTAACAGTATGCGTGAGAAATATGTCAGATATATTTCCGTCATACAGTGTGTATTGAGGCAGGGAAGAATGAGGGCCCGAAAGACACATTGCTCCCTATGAGGGTCCTTCCCTGGCCATTTTTTGTTTCATTCAGCAAGTCAGTTGATAAAAAGCTATCCAAGAAAACACATCGGTTACAGTAGATGGGGAGGAAAAAGAAGTTGGCGAACATAAAGATAAGGAGAAGAAAGAAAACATCCTTATTCGCAGAAGAGAACACCAACACCTAAATTCGACCTATCACAAATTTGGATCTTGCCTGAATAGATTTCTGTCGCAACCAAGAATGAACAAATTCATCATTACCCGTTCACATGGAAAGAAAAGTCTTCAGACCACCTGAAGACTGTACAGCGCCGACTTTTACTAAAAACTCATACACCGCTCCTTTATTACGGATTACTCCTTGTGCTTAACTATCTACATCGTGTAAGTCAAATCCTTTCTTTTGTACAGTTTTCCAAGATTGAATGAAACTATTTTTCTCCCTCTGCTCATTTCGATATAAGTTACATCTCCTCCCCGCTTTGTATCTTACTTTATTTTTTTGTGATGTATAATATTCTCTTCTAATTATTTGCTTTTAAATAAACATCTTTATTTAAATTATCCCTCAGTGGTTTTGCGTTGTCTCTCGCATGCTTGTTTTGTGGTGTCTCTTTTTATACACAGTGTCTTAAACTAAAAAATACCCCTCCCTCATGGTCTGTTATTAACATTGGAACACAGGAACCTACAAGCCGATCCTGGAGAAATGATGGACATAGTAATTTTTTTTTTTTTTTTTTTTTTGCATGATGCAGAACTCAAATTTACATATTTTAAGGCCTAAAACTGCGCTGTTTGTTCATTTGCACCAGGATTTGACGTCCCCTGGAGACTTTTGGGGCTAAATGGGGGGGGGGGGGTGCTGAACTTAATCATTTTTTTTTTTATGCCTCGTTCACTGTGCACTCACAGGGGACCATGCATGCTTCACTTGTTTTATTTTATCATCATTGTCATGTGCATGCTACTGTAGTCTCTAACAGAAACTGAGCGTAATATAAGACATTACCGCTGAGGTTAAACAGGTTACTATGAATTACGGATCATGTCCATCGGCGTTCTTAAGTAGGAAGTTGTGCAGTGAGATGTCTGTTCACATTATATTTAAATTTCAGCATGTTGATACAGTCAGGAAACAGGAAGCAGAGAAGGAATTTCGAAAGCGAGAAGTTTGAGAAATGAACCTACTAGAGTAGAAAAGCATTCCGGCATCTCGAGATCTCTCCAGTGAAGGGATGACTTTGTAAAGATATAGGATACTGGCGGGTTTGAGAAGTTTTCTAAATTACTTAACTGTAATCTTGTCAGCAACGGACGTGCAAAATATAAACCACTAATTTCTTTATAGATCAGAACATCCAATAATACTAAAATAAAATTAAAAATAATCTTCCAATAATATGGAAATACAATACAACGATTTGGAGCTTCGCCTCATGTTTGGAGAATAGTTTTCTCATGATTTCATCAAAGTAAAAAATGGGGGGGGGGGATTTTTTAGTTATTCATTTTTTTTTTATAGTGCAACCAAGAATCCACCTTTTATGAAAAATAATCATCTAAATATTAGAAACTAAAAACAGTCTCTTTAGACCAACACATTCTTGCAACTACTAAAGTATATTATTTGCACAAAACATTCAAAATTCATTACATACAAAGATAGAGAATGGAACCTTACTCTTAAAAAACTTTTGTAAAAGTTTTAATGTGTTAGATGAAAATCAGCATAATGAAATATGCTTTAGGACTTTAGTGACAACTATGACTGGCATTTAGTCAAGACTTTGCCACAACTTAATTGCTAAGTTTAAAGCAATTAAAGAACCTGCAAATATACAGTATTAAATTAAAGAAATTGTGCAATGTGCTAAATAGTTAAATGTTGAAGCTAATGGAAATGGAGATTATTGGTTTTGTTTTATGAGACATCAATCACATATATATATATATATATATATATATATATATATATATATATATATATATATATATATATATATATATATATATATATATATATACATATTTACTAATTTGAAAGTCGTTTCAAATGTTCCCTAGTGTTTTATTCTTTGGAACTTAAATTATATTTTATAAAGCTACCATTGTATATGTTTGAAAGTATATTCTTTAGATAATACTATGGGGATTCCCAAGTTTGGTATATTACGGTATATTTTGGAGAATAAAAGTAGTTAACTATTTAAATCAAAATGTTAAGTACAAAAATAAAGTATGTTAGAAAACAACGTTCGAGTTTGGGTATTTATTTCAGAGATGGTATTTTAGTAGGCTTGGTGTAAGTAGGTAATTAGTATTTATGGTGTATCTAGTGGTTAGTGGTAGATTTAAACAATTAGGATATTGATCTAAATTAGTGTATTAAGTATAAATCCTATACACAACAATATATATATACAAACACACATATATAAATTTACAAATAACCTAATATTCAATTACTCATACATACATATACAAACATATACATACATAAAAGATACAAATATATATATTAAAACTAAATACAATGATCTGTACAACATATATTCATATAAATATATGCAAATACACTAACATCTACACATACATACCAATACATATACAAAAACAAAGAAAACACATACAAACACACACACAATATACAGATATGTACCTACAGTATGCAGATTTGGTGTTATTTTTTATTTAGGTAAAGTTCTAGATTTTTGTTTTATCAAGAGTGTGACATTAAGAGGTAATATTAAAATTACTAAGATGTTCTTTATAATGTCTGCAGTTTATGGAGGTTTCTAATCTTTTATTAAGTAATTTGCCTCTGTCTTTAAACCTTGTGATAAATAGTTTTTCTGAAAGACAAAGGTACCATGGAGATTTAAGTGCGGTACATGTTTTAGCTTCTTTTTCAAGATATTCCAATTTATGGTTGTTATTAGATTTTTTTCCAATGAGTTCTTTGTAGTATACTGAAATTGATGTATTACTTTTACTGTTGGGATTTTCAAACAAACTTTTGTGAACTCTCATCCCTTGAATGTATTACCGGCCATACCAAAAAAGTATTTACTACTATTTGGGTTTTCTTTCATGGAGATTTTCACACTAGTATACTACTGATGTTACTAAACAATTTCCGTTCAATGGACATTCATGTTTATTTCTACAATTACAAGATTTTGTGGTGTTATTTTTACTTGATTCAGATGTATTATTTAAAATTTTCAAATTATGTTTTTTTATTATTTTTTTCTAAATTTTCACTACAGCTATAACTTAATTTTATCATATTTTTATTGAATATTTCATTGAGAATATTGTTAGGTGGGAAGGTTAAGGAATTTTTCCCCTAAGTTAGTTTTGACATTAAATTGAACAGGGGAGGAATATAATTTTCCTTTTCTTATTTCTGAGAGTTTCAGTATTAGATGTAGGCTGGATATATTTTAGTTTTGTATTTTTATAACCACTGTCTTTAAGTGCTTTATCATAGAACAGATTGTGAGTATTAAAAATGTCTACATTACAGGAATTACTACTTATTCTTTTGCTGATAGAATTTGGAATGTGTTTATCGGTTTTGGATGGTTTGAATTTGGGTTGACATATATGGGGGTCAGTGTTATCCATTTTTTATAAGGTGCATAAATTTTGTTTATTAAATCTAGAGTTACATCCAAAAACTTAACAGTTTTGGTATTTAAAACTATTTCTATTTTTAAATTAATTCTTCTAAACTCCTTGAGGATTATTTTTTTCATTTTTTCACATTTAGATCCATTTGAGTCTTTTATGATCATAAGTCCATCATCTCTGTACAAACCTATCTCTTCTATTTCAATGTCTTTAGTTAAATTATACAATATATATAATCCTACTAGGTCAGTCATTTCTGCTGAATCAAATCCCCATAGAAACGTCAAAAAGGTCAACCTGATCTTTTTTAATCCATTGTTCTCCATTGCTAAGTAATACAGTTGTTCTACATCTCTTTATAATTGCTATTTCATTTTCTGATATATCCGAAGTAAGGGTTGCAAATTCTAAGACTTCCTTGAAAAGTTCCTTGGTAAATGGAGGGTATTAGCTTTCGATATCGAATTGGATAAAGGAGCATTTCTCTTTATTCTCAATTTTAGAGAACCAGTTGATCGTTTCAGCTGTGTTAATCCATAGGTTAAGTTTATAGATCTTTTTGATTTGTTCATTTATTCTCTCAAGAATTCTTTTGCTAATTTTACCTATTTCAGTTCAGGTAGGATTTATCAGTCTGGAATGACCTTTTAATAGTATGTATGCTTCTTTTACATGCATCTTATTTACTCTTTTGTTAATATCTAGTTTATCGGTTATTTTTTTACTATCAGAGTCTATTTTCTGGACAATGTCATAATTAGATTTTTTATAATTGGTCTTAATATTTTGTTTAAGTAATTTTTTGTATTCAGGTTTTTCTAGTTTATAAAAGTTGTCTTTTATCTGCTTTTTACAACGATGTGCTTAGATGTTCGTTTGTGTGTGTCCGTGTCCGAACAGTCAGCAAGGTGGATGAGGGGTAAGGGTTTAGATTTCTTACCATGGGGTCCCGATTTCGAATCTCGCTAGATTCAGCCACTCTGATGAGTCATAGATGACGAAAAATGTGTCAGTGGATAATTATATTTTAAAAATAATATATATAGATTATATATATATATATATATATATATATATATATATATATATATATATATATATATTGTGTGTATTTGAACGCACTTAACTTTAAAAATAAAGTTTTTACAAATAAATTACAATGTTACTGTTAAAAGCTTTTAAAACATGATAGCATCCAGTGGACATTTGAGGAACACAATGCTTTGAGTTTAAAAAAAGGTAACTGTGCACCAGAAACAACTCAAAATATTCACTTTATTTACGGAGTAGAATGCCTGACGGAAAAACGAGATGATGTTTTACAAAATAGCAAATGGGAATTTTCATCCTTGAAAGTTGATCAGGGCATTTAGCTAAGGTTGATTATAAGCTCTTTGTGCTAATACTTAAAGAAAAAGCTGCAGTAGCAGTTCAAGAATTTGTAATTAAAACTTTCCTAAAACGATACAACTGTTTGTTGTCGTCTTCAACAACTTGGAAAATTTTTTAAGCTGGGGCAATCCATGTGTCATGAATTACAGATCGTAACTCGGTTTCAATTCTATCCCTCTTTCTTTTGCTGATCAAGTATACACTTTTATTCTCAACAAAACTTTCACAATTCTTCACTCGTATTTTAAATATTCTTTACCTTCATTTATAATTCAATTATTATTTGCTCTGCAAAGTTTAGAATGCTGTTCATCACTTAGTTTTATATGGAAATCTTAATATAGGCATTGCCTGGGTGAACAGAATTACTTTAATTGAAGTTCTCAAAATCAACATGCAGGCCCTTTCCTAGGAGTTAATGTTTTACAGCATATTAACCCTTTTCAGGTTATTTAATGCCAAATATTTGGAAGAAAAAATTTTTTAATAGAATATATTTGTTTTTTTTCAAGTCGGTTTCTATTTAACCCGTAGTTGGGATTCTAACAGGTACTACCACTCCGGGTCAGAGTGGACCTGGGAGCAAAGGCAATTAAAGGCTGGCTCCACACTCCCCAAAACCCGCAAGCTGGAGCATCACAATCGGATACAGTTTAAGGTCATATCCAGGACCAATCTCTGTATGAGATACATAGATATTCAAATATTGCATTAAATTTCGATTATGTCTCAAATGTTGAGATAGTAAAGAAGTTAAGAATATTACTGTTCCTCTCAATTGACCAGTTAAATATGTTATAGTATATCTTTTTTGTAGTCATTGGTTTTACTGTATTCCAGGACAAGAATACATCTAGTCTGGTGGAGTATCCAGCCTAGTGATGTTAATAGAGGCGATTTCACTTGAAAAAGATGCACTGTTCCCCATATAAGCTACTGTGGGTTAGCCACACTGAGATCTTATTTGGGCTGTGAATACCATGTGATTTTGAATTCATGGTTTACTTGTAGAAAAAAATATCCTCATGTCAGGTTGTCCTGCCAAGCCCCTGTATAAAGAGACCTTAGACACTCAAGAATAGTGTCTAGAAAATAAAGTGTTGTTTAATATATTTTAGTTCATTAATTCAGACATGAAAGATTGGCATCGGAGGAAAGAACTTAGAGTCAACATGAAAAGTTGAGAGTTTCTAATATTCAGTGCTGCAAAGCACATGTTTCTTTGGGTTGTTTGTTGCGAAGGTGTGAGTGTAAACACCATTGAGTCCCCCAGAGCAGATTATGGATCCACGAAAAGTGTGGTGGTCTTAATGGAAAGCTGGTAGTTGACTCAGATGTCAGGTGTTACTTTCACAATCGGTAGTTGAGCTAGGGCTCATGTGAATGTAAATGGTAGTCAACTTGATTCTAAATCCACCTTCTGCTATTTGGGCGACAAGTTCAATGTTGGTGGTGTTTGTGAGCATGCTATTACTGCTTCTTGTTGTATTACATACAGACATATTTTATTCAAAATCAGAGCAAAGTTTTTTCCGTCTGTTCAGCCATCTTGCATGGCAGTGAGATATGGGTCTTAAATGCTTCTGATCTGCAACAGCTTCAGCAAAACGATCATATCTTGATCAGGTGAATGTACAGTTGTAAAGTGAAAGAAAGGATTATCAAGTATACTTCATTGAAAACTTGGTAGGATTACCAATGCCTTAAACACTTGGGGTTTCGGGTGGTTCGACCATGTACAGCATATCTAGGTGTGTCAGAAATTTCGCAAAAAATAGTGAATAATTCCACCCCATCTTTCCAAGCTTATAACTCCTCGAAAAATGTAATTCAAGCCCTAATGTTTTTTTTTTTCAAGTAAAGGAGCAAGGACCAAGGTTTCATTAAAAAAAAAAAACAAAAAAAAAACAAAACCTGTTTTTTTTTTTTAAAAAAAGGTTTTAAACTTCGGACTTTACAGGTAAATTTCTAAAAAACACTACTTTTTTTTTGTTTTAAATTTGAATATATTATTTATTGACCTTTTCTCTTCAATTTGTGATATATAACACTTTGGTGAGTAAATTAATTATTTACTTTTTAATAGACATTTCAAAATGGGAGGCGTGAATTATTCGACCCCGTCTTTCCAAGCTTATAACTACTCGAAAAATGCAATTCAAGCCCTAATTTTTTTTTCAATTAAAGGAGCAAGGACCAAGGTTCATTAAAAAAAAAAAAAAAAAAAAAACGTGGTTTAAAAAAAAAAAAAAAAAAAGGTTTTAAACTTCGAACTTTACAGGTAAATTCCTAAAAAACACTACTTTTTTTTGTTTTAAATTTGAATATATTATTTATTGACCTTTTCTCTCCAATTTGTGATATATAAAACTTTGGTGAGTAAATTAATTATTTACTTTTTAATAGAAACTTGAAAATGGGGGGGGGTTAAAAAAAATGTTTGTCTAAAATATTATATTCAGTTTATTGGAAAGAGCATAAAATTTCACATTGACCCTGAAAATATCGTAAAAATAGAATCAATAGAAAAATTTTGATAGATTTTTAAAGTTTAAAAATTGAAAAATATTGAGTTCGTAAAATTCATTACTGTTTTTTAAAAAATAAAAAAAAATATTTCTATTACTTTTAAAACAACTTTAATAGTTTATTTTGGAAGTATAATCAACCCAGAAAAGAAAATAAACAACCCACTTTTAAAAGAGAAATTGCGAGTTTTTTTATATTTTATTCGCAGTTTCGTGTTAGGGGTGTCAAAAATGTCCTACAAACATTCTGATACACTTACAGCATTATCATCTTATGCATCAACGCCATAACATATCTGGATATCCAAACTACTAGGGAGCCTGGTAGAACACCTGGCTCAAGTACATAAGCAACATGACTGCATGCAACCTAAGTGATGTTAGCTCTTTGGACTGGATGGTATGGAGAGATGGTATAAAGAAAAGATGTTGCTTGGTGTTGCATATCAGAGATAAGTGAAGAAAATCCAATATATAAAAGGCTGTCTGTCTCCATATTTTCAAACTATCTCCTCCAAAACTTAAAGTTGCAGAGCAGCGCTAGGGGCCTCAAATGATTGGATTTTTTACGGACCATTCTTTTATGGGTCTTTAGTCGGTTAAAATAGTTTCTAAGGGATCAAAAATGGGTCCAAATTAAAAAAAATTGTTAAACATTTTGTACATTTATCTTTATTTTTAATTAGTTCATATGTGTGTCACGTTAGCAGAGTGGTAACATCACCAGCTTTGAATGCTACAGTTTCGGTTTCGGTTCTGGCTGATGGCACTCAAGTACTTTTATTTTTATTTTTAATTTTTGAAATCACGACTATAATAACATATACAAAATCTGGACAAATTAAAATATCATATTTAAGCATATTTTACGCCCAGGCAAAGCTGGGCTGCCCCACTCCGCTAGTAATCTCTATTTAACAGAAGAACATTATATTACTATTATGTAGTATAATTTTAAAGAAATATAATATGAAACATATTTTTACTATATTATACATGCTATTTCCTTTCTCTAAGCAACATTAGATATCCTTGCCAGGGATAAATAAAGCAAAAATGTATGCATTTTATTTACCTCCCCTCCAGGAATTTAAACACTAGGTTGGGTGTGGTTTTAAAAAGCGCTTTAGGAAAAGCACACTCTAGCCTTTAAAAAATGACTGTCGGTATTTCCCAGTAGGGACACCTCAGGCAATTAGCAATAAACTAAACCCTTCTCAGAGAGAAAATAAAACCTGGCAACATGTATCTCCTAGGAGTGACAGCAACAAAGCCACTGTTGGGCTGATTGACAAGGACATATCTCTGATTGGTATGAACATCCTGTGTCAGGTACATATGGCTACATAAGTGGTATGACTAGAGATTACTGATGTTAAGATAACGTCCGAATTTTCACTTTGAAAGTATTCTTGGCAGCTGCCCATTTCAGAACCGAAGTAAAAAAATCTCTCTTCCAAACAATCAATATTATAAAACTCAAAAGGGACATATATATAAAAGGGATGTTATTCTATATTTAGTAACATATCGAACAATTAAAAATATTTTTAAAACAATAAAAAAAAAAAAAATGAAGACACTTAAGTACCATCTATTCACATTTAATCATTAGTATGATTGTCCTATTTTTAGTTTCTTAAGAAAAACGTTCATATTTACTTTCTTTTAGGAGATTTTTCTATTTTCAATTTTGCTTTCGAAAATTACTAAGCCAAGGGAATATTGCTACATAATTATCCAAAGCTAAAAATGTACGCGTGAAAATAGCTATTTCGAATGTGATTTTTAAAAACAGAAAAATTGGTTTGCTTTTCATCAAAAATAGTTCAGCCTTTTAAGTGCTTACGCTGATTCAAAAGTTATCAGATTTAACAAAATAATACTTGTAAACTTAAATGAAACAATAAATCCAATTACATGTAATTAGTTCCTTTTTTTTTGTTTTTTGTTTTCAATTTAAATATCACATTTAACAAAAACAACTTGATATATTTAAAAGATTGACAGAAGAAGTCATAATTTTATTTACAGTTTATTGGTAATAAAGAAATAAAGAATATAGCATTATAAAAATACTAGCAGGCCGTCGGGCGTTGCGCGGTTATAAGATACGCAAAAATATTATATTTTAATTAATGCAGAATTCTTATTTATTATAAACAGATTAAACCCGGTTCTCCAACTTCCAACGTAGACTCCTACTACCATGTCTCCTTCTCCAACATCAGGAGTCTACGTTCTAACCTTCCAGAGATTGAAACCCAATTACAGGAGACTAAACCAGACCTTTTATTTTTAAGCGAAACTGGCATTGGACAGGCTATTTCCCTAGAAGTGTTCGCAATTAAAGGATACTCTAACTTAACTTCTAAATCTGACCCCCAAGATCGCCATGGGCATGGAATATGTGCCTATATTAAAGATGGCTTTCCATGTGGGAGGGATATCTCCAGAGAAGATCCTAACTTACCCTATATGTGCTTCCGGGTTGCACTAGCTCACACTACTGCATTTATATTTACTTTCTATCGCCCCCACAACAGCGGAGTTACTATCTTTAAAAGCATATCTGAGAAAATTGACCACATCCTATCTACTTATCCTTCAGCTAACATTCACGTATGTGGAGACTTCAATGTTCACAACGTCGAATGGTTGACCAACTCAAACAAGACCGATGATGAGGGGAGGTTCTGTCATGATTTCTCCATTGCTTATGACCTCACTCAGATTGTTCACGAACACACCCGTGTGCCCGACAATGACGGCCAGTATGCAAGTCTACTAGACCTTTTTCTCACAACTTGCCCTGAACTACGTTCAGTTTCTGTTCTGTCTCCTCTTGGATCTTCCGACCACTCTGTTGTATCAATTAAGATAAAAATGAAATGTAATAAGTCCCCAGACGTACCTCTCCATCGTACAGTATATCGATACACTAAGGCTGACTGGGATAGCTTCCGTACATTTATATTGGATCTAACTCTGCATTCCATGTTTAAAAAGGATGTATCCTCTATAGTATCAGACCTGACGGAATGGTTAATTGTAGGTATAGACCGTTTCATACCCTTGAAAAAATTCCAGCAAAAACCTAACAGCCAGCCATGGTTCTCTCCAGAATGTGCTGCTGCCATTGCGCACAGAAATCACTTTTTCCACTGCTTCCAATGTAATAGATGTATGGAAACTAAAGGTGCTTTCAGGACTGCCAGCCACCATTGTAAGAAAGTAATAAAGAACGCAAGAGAGTTCTATGCTCAATCCGCCAAGTCCAAAATAGCTGAGCAGAGGTTTGGTTCCCACCAGTTTTGGCAAATAGCAAACAGAATCCTGAACAGAAACGTGTGCTCTATCCCAACTATCATCAATGGACCTGAGGTAATCTCGTCAGCATCAGACAAAGCCAAACTCTTTGCCAAGAAGTTTGCAGCTAAATCTACCCTTTGCGACCAAGGCCGCCAACCCCCAATATTTCCTCCTGTATCAGAAAACATGCTATGTGATATGCATATATCTGTACGTGATGTTGCCAAGCTAATCAAAAACCTTGATTCCAGTAAAGCAACCGGCCCTGACGGTATTCCAATTATAGTACTCAAAAAACTTCAACCAGAACTAGCGCCCATACTTACAAAACTGTTTAAACGTTGTCTTAAGGAGAATAGTTTCCCACCACCCTGGAAAATTTCATCAGTATGCCCTGTATTTAAGAATTCAGGTGATCGCTCATCCCCCTCTCAGTACAGGCCAATAAGTCTCCTGTGCGTCATGAGTAAGTTGCTGGAATCTGTGTTAAATACAGAAGTAATCAACCATCTCAACAAAAATAACCTTCTTAGTGACACTCAATATGGTTTCCGTTCTGCTAGGTCTACAGTAGATGTGCTTACAGTTATATCTCATAGGATTAGCAAATCTCTCAACGGAGGCAACCTTTCTAGGGCAATTGCTCTTGACATATCTAAGGCCTTTGATAGGGTATGGCATAAAGGTTTACTTCACAAGATCTCCAACTATGATATAGCTGGAAATGTCTTCTCAATTATTAAATCATTTCTTTCTGATAGGTTCATAAGAGTAGTAGTTGAGGGGCAAAAATCAGAAGCTCACAGTATTAATGCTGGTGTCACTCAGGGGTCCATCCTGGGCCCAACTCTTTTCCTAATCTACATTAATGATCTTCCAAATCACATCCTTACATCATTTGTAGACATTTATGCTGATGACACTACTAAATGATCAAGTTCTCTTCGATTCTCTCTCCTCTGATCTTGAGCACGTGGTACAATGGGGAAAGGAGTGGTTGGTTACTTTTAATGCATCTAAAACCAAGCTTCTCTCTTTACATCATCAACGTTCTGATCCAAATCTGGCATCAATTGAAATGAATGGCTCTCGTCTTCAGGAGATCTCAAGTTTTGACAAGCTTCTGGGCTAGACCATTACTCCTGATCTTAAATGGAACATGTATATCAAATCTGTTGCCAAGGCCGCTGGAAAAATGGTGGGATCTTTCTATCGATCCAGTAGATGTCTCACTGCTGATGCAATTCTCTATCTATATAAGAGCCCGGTACGTCCAAGGATGGAATACTGTTGCCACATCTGGGCAGGAGCTGCTAGAAAGGACTTGGCCTGCCTTGATAGAGTTCAAAATAGACTTCGTAGCCTCGTAGGAGATGTCCTTTTCTCTTCCTTGCAACCTCTATCTCACAGAAGAGATGTTGCGAGTTTGTCTCTGATGTATCGTTATTTTCATGGAAAGTGTTCGACTGAGCTTCAGTCTATGGTCCCCCCCTCGCCAAACTTTCACAAGAAACACTCGTCTAGCTGAAAACACTATCAATAATTTCCCCCACTCTTTATCTGTGTCTAAACCTAAACGTAGATTCCATGAACAAAGCTTCTTTCTTAGAACTGCACGCCTGTGGAATTGTCTCCCGTTTTCCTGCTTTCCGGCTGACTACAATATGGTTGTCTTCAAGTCTAATGTAAATAAGTTCTTGATGGGCCGTTCCATATAAGTTAACAAATTTACCAAATTTTTATTACTAATGATTACTATATTGTCCAATTTCTATTGTACACTCTTTAACCCTTATCCTTGAGTGGCCTCTTGGCCTTGATAATGTGGGGATGCCTGTGTAAAAAAAACAAAAAAAAACAGAAATACCGTAGGTATTAAACGTAACGTAAACTTCCTTTAAAGATATTAAGTAAAAAACGAAAGAAACAGACATGTGCATGTGGGCATTATGTTTTTTTCCTAAGCAGTTCACTTCTTGTAAGTAAAAAAAAAAAATACTTGAGCTGAAATCAAAACAAAAATCAAAAGACAGTGAATCAAGTATGATAACCATTAGGCCCGCTTGACAGGATCTTTAATGTTTTTCAAACCTACTTATTCTTAACATAAGGAGGCTATCATGTGAACGATTCACACATACATATTCGTGAAACAGTTGACAAACAGATAAAAATCCGATAACCTCCACGTACCAATTTTTCAATTTTGATTCCTTAGCAGCCCTTTTTCCCCCCTAATGAAAACTAAATAAAAAATTTTCCACGTATCTGAATACTCTATATGCCAAATTTGAAGTCTGCAGATCAAAAATTCCTTGAGTATAGAGATTGAGAAGTGTCCACACACACACACACACACACACACACACACACACACACACACACACACTCACGCATTCTCACTTTTATAGAGATATAAATTTTATTTATGTTAAAGAAATTTTTTAAATGAGGATTTGTATTATCTGGATTATTCAAAATACTTTTCTCATCTTGATTGTTAATTTTACAACGCTTCAGCCAATATACCTCCAATCATCTTCATGGGCATCTATTCAAATTGAGAATCTAATAGTCAAACTAAAGAACTTAAAAAGAATTTTCAACTCAGCCTATTATTTAATCAATGAGAGTAGATTATTCTTAAAAAAAAAAAAAAAAAAAACACTAAATAAAAGTAATTTTACAGTAATAAGCAGTAACATTGCACATCTTGATAAGATTAGAATTCAAACTAGAATTGTCTACATGAACCAATAGCCTAACGGTTAATAATCAATGCTAAGAGACGGTCTTCTAAAAGCTGAAGTTTCGATCCTTACTACAAAACGAAATTCACTCTAGGAGGGAGTTTCTAGTAAATATTAAATACACAAGCAGTCCACAATCCGCTGTATATCCTAGTCAGAGAAGACGACGCTAGATTATGCTGTTCTTGCAGTGCCTTAAGTACGTTTATAGTAAATCAAGGATCAGTGCCTTATGTAAGTTTATGGTAAACTAAGTTAACAGTGGGTGTACAAACATGGTAGTGTGGTTAGCCTCAAAGTAAAAAGATGCATAAAATGTATATAAGATATTTATTATAACATCCTCAAACCACTCTTAAACTCTGAATCCATGCTTACACATTAATCAAAATAAAATGACAAATGTTTTTTTATTTGAAAATATTATTGCCAATGTCAAATGTAAATTGTTACCATAGAGTTAGAAAATTCTTTATAACAATTAGACATCGTTTTTAATAAATATTTTCTTACTATGAAAAGAATTAGGAAAGCCAATACCAAAATATGAGACAAGAATTTTCACTTGATACAATACTGTTTTATTGAATATAGAGAATGATCCTAATAAAACTGTAAACACATTGCACGAGTTTCATCATATTAAAAGTTCACTCAGTTTTCACCCATATATGCATACACACATTCACGGAAGGAAAAAAAAACAATGAGATTGGTGTGAGAGAGAGAGAGAAGCCGAGAGCAGGGAGGGTAGGAACAGAGTAGAGAGGATGAAGAATAAAACAAGGAGGAGAGAAACGAAATGAACACAACTAGGTCAAAATCCGGTCAGGAGAGCGGAAGGGGAGAGATTCAAGGGCTGAGTTGATCACCGGAAAGACAGTACACAAAACATACAAACAAAAGAAGGAGACAGCAGGAAAGCAGAAGAAAATTTGAACAGTAATATTAAAAAGAATAAATGTAATTTATTCTTGTAATTTCATAGCATCATAATATTATATCGCTTTGATATCGAACATTTAAATGACATTTTAAAAGATATGCTATTGAAATATCCAAGTATTGACACTTGGGACAAACCTAATTCTTTATATTCTTTGAATTTGTGCATCCAATTTCCTAATTTTACTTTTCAGAATACATCAAAAAATCATTAGGTGAGAAACAACTAGCAGTGTATTCTAATCCGCTGAATATGTATAGACCGTGCCTTGTATGAAAAAAAAAAAAAAAAAACATCATACCCGTGAAGCACATTATCACGTGATTGCTCACCGGCTGATTACAATTTAGCTGTTTTCAAATCTACTGTCAACGAATTTTTATTATAAAACGCTCCATGAGTGATCAAATGCACTGCATTAATATTGATCGATGTTATTACTCCCATAATATTCCTCATCTGATAATCATTCCGTTCTTGTTATCCTTATCCTGGAGTGGCTCTTGGTCTTGACAAGTGTTGATCCAATAGCAAGATAAAAATAAAATTTAAATTTAGAAAAAAAAGACCGAAAGAATAGAAAACTCGAAGTTTTAAGAAATGGAGAAAAATTCCAAACATACTGTATTAAACGAAATAGAATTAAGAAAAGACAAAAGTATTCCAAGAGGATTTGTATGAAAAGCAGGTGTATTTCAATCAATTCAATATGAATCTATGGCAGGTAATAGAAAGTCTCTTGGCATAAAACAAAATACTTTTTCTCCTTTGCTGTTAGTATTTTCCTTGAACTAACCCCATATGTTAAAAATGGTACACTGATAAAACAATTAAGATATCTTAAATTGAAGTCAGAAAAATCTGGGTTACAAGTTGCAGGTGATTTTATCGGTAATACTGATTTCACCGCTGGAAATAAGCCACACACCGTCCGCTATGACAATGCAAGAGAGAATCAAACAACGGCACTTAAAAGGACAGTTCGAATCCCAAAAAGATCTCTCGGTTGAAGTTTCTAAAACAGTGAGTGAATATCTGGCATCTTACCGGATGGCCCCAAAAGTAAAATAAAAAATTCAAATGTTGATTTCAAAACTGGTTTTAAAATAAAACTTCCATTTATCTTAACAAGCATTATTTTAGAGGAGAAAAAAAAACATAATAAAATTATAGATGTTTTGGATATAACAGTAAACTCATGGCCATCCCTATAACAGGCCAGGTGATTGTGCAACTCGTGTTTTTTTTTTTTTTTTTTTTTTTTTGTTGTGTTTTTTTTATGTTTTTGTCAATAATTATTACATTTATCAATTGTCAAATTGCGATTCTTATTTGGTATGTAAAACATAAAAAAAGAAATCAAACTAATCACACAGGGGAATTTTCTTGTTTAACTATTGAATAAATTACGTTAGAAAATTTACACCGCCTTTAGTTTTTTTGTTGTTGTTTTTTTACTAAAGGCGGTGTAAATTTTCTAACATAATTTATTCAATAGTTAAACAAGAAAATTCCCCTGTGTGATTAGTTTGATTTCTTTTTTTATGTTTTACATACCAAATAAGAATCGCAATTTGACAATTGATAAATGTAATAATTATTGACAAATTTCTATTAACTAAAGAGATTAGTTTTGAATAAACAAAAGCAAATACATATTACAATGAAGGATTTTAGGTACCTCCACGACGACGTGTAAAACGTCAATAGTACACATTTTCATAGTGACGTCATCATTTCGTGTGTTTGTGTTAATTTCTATGGATAAGCGTTCGCGTTATAATTATTAATGGAGTTACGTTTTTTTTTTTGTTATGGATAAAAAATAATATAAAATTTAACTTTTGTAAAACAAATGCATTTTTATTAACGAACTACACAGACTAGAGTTAATAAAATAAAATTAATTTTAACGTCTTCTGTTGACACATGTGTATGTAAAGATAATGTTCTTTACAAGCCTCCGTACATTTTTGAAAAAAAAAGCGCTAAACATAAGAACCACCCTCTATCAATTTAAATAATAAAATCAAAACGAATTTTTTAAAGGTTGATTTTGGATTTACAATTTTTATTATCTCAATAGTCTTATATTCTCTTATATGAATATATTTTTTTTATTGGAAACCTGTTATTAAAAAAATCCATTTAAACTTCATATCGCGTAATATTTGAATTTAATATCATTTAAAGCTTTTTAAAAATAATTATTTTTTAGAATTGTTTTTTTTTTGTTGCTGTAATTCGAATAATTATATTACAGAGAAAAAAAGTATGCAGAAAGTGCTTTTTTTTTGTTGTTTTTTTAACATAATATTGAATTTATGTCCAATTTTATTTACAACTTTGAGGTAAATGAAATAAATAACAGGATTTTATATATATATATATATATATATATATATATATATATATATATATATATATATATATAAATTACTATTTTTTAATTATTTGATCTTTTCAGCTTTAAAAAATGTTGAAACTTTTATCAACCCACATTTATTTTGTTTAGTTTTCGGACCATGAAATATGGGGGGGGGGGTAGAACACCTAGAAAAATATATTTCCGCTAATATATTTAACGAAACCTACTTTTAATATGTAAGTTTATTTAATAATGATTGAATATAGAAAATTTCAGGAAAATATGGTTATTATTTGATTTTTATTAGATTTTTAAAACATGGATGTGTGAATGGCTTAAAAGACGTCACTACATAGGAACGTTGTTTTAAAGCGTCGATAATGTAAACACGATTTTTGTCTCACATTTTCATTATTTTTGTATGCTGTAAACAAATTTTTTTAAATATTAGCAGTTTATTTGAAGCTTTTTCTATTAAATGGTAAAAAAGTTAGGATGATAATATTGAATTACAATTACATCATGTTAAATATAGGGGGGGTAGCACTGTGACGCACGTTGGAGGTACCTAAAGGATTTTTATTTCAATGACTCTTTTTTGTAGAGTATTTGTACTTAATCATGGCCATAGTCAGAATCGTTTTAGAATGAAAATTTCTAGAAACAATGAGACGTGCTATGTTAGCAGCTGAAAATATCCTGTCGACTGATTGCAAAACTCAGAGATTTCAAATATTAGATCTCTCGGCCTGCTAGTCATGAGTAAACAACATACGGTCGTAAAGCTCTTTCGGAAATTTGTTAGCTTTTTTTTTTTTTTTTTTCAAAAGGAGTCACTACATATCAAGGCTCGGAGGCCACTCAAGGATAAGGGTTAATGTGTGTACAGGGGTTTGTATTACTGTACACATAGATTCGAAAAAGTTGTGAAAAAACAAATATATAGCAAATAAATGTTATCAAAGGCAAGATAAGTTACTTTTCTACCAAACTGGATATATTTTTTTGTTTTTTTATTCAATGTAACATGTTTATTCAGCTCGAAAACCATACAGTGTTTACCATTTTAACATGTTTAACATTCAAGATGGCGTCTGATTCTCTCTTTAACACGGTAAGTGTGGGAAAAGATGTTATAAATAAAAAACCGGATAAAATACTGTTAAAAACTCGCTCAATATATGTTACCGTGACATAGGTTGACATATATTCGGCGGGTTTTTAATAATATTTTGTATAGTTTTTTTATTTATAACACCTTTTTCCAAACTTACGGTGTTAAAGAGGGTGTGAGACGCCATCTTGAATTTTCGAATACATCGATAAACACTGTATGTTTTTCGAGCTGAATAAATATGTTACATTGAATAAAAACACAAAAAATATATCCAGTTTGGCAGAAAAGTAACTTATCTTGCCTTTGATAACATTTATTTGTTATATATTTGTTTTTTGACAACTTTTGCGAATCTATGTGTACAGTAATACAAACCCGTGTACAGTAATCATTAAAACAATAGCGTAGTAACTGTTAGTAGTGGAAATTTAGTATAATAAGATTAAGAGGACGATTCAATAAGAATTTGTTTACATTGAACTTAAAGACGACAATAATGTAGTCAGTTGGAAAGTGGAACAGAGTTCCCCAGGCAGGGGTGATTCTAGAAAAAAAAACTTATGTTAATGAAATCTACGTTTAGATTTATGCACCAATAGAGAGTGGTGGAAATTTTTCATAGTGGTTTCGGCTAAATGAGCGTTTTTTTTGTGAAAGATTGGCGGTGGGGGGGGTCGAACCATAGATTGGAGCTCTCTTTGGCATTTCAGGGTTCATTGACACAGTAGTATTACCATTCGTTTCAATCTATTTAAGTTAATAAAATCCATCCCATGTATGATATGGCATACAAGTATTTTAAAATTAATGTATTAAGGGACATTCACTTTAGAGATATTTAAAAGATCATTGAACAATAAAGATAGCCGCTAAAATGCAGATAATTTAAGATGGAAAAGCAACAGAAAAAAAATCAAATATTCTAGGTAAATTCTCAGTGAAGTAAATATTTTAAAGCAGATGTTTTCCACAAGAATCCATGGAAGTTTTATGGGTGACCTAAAAAAAAAAAAAAAAAAAAAAAGAAAGAAAACGGTTATTTAATTTCTGTTTTTTTTTGTTTGTTTTTTGGGGTTTTTTTTTTACTAGATTCATATGCGTTTATTAACATTTTCAAGATTTGCATTTGGATTTTATGCTATGAATATAACAGACCTGATTTGTTATTAGTTTTTACTAATCTAAAAACATATTTTATTTAAAAAAAATTATATGAGTTAATGATGGGACGATTTTAATATTTTTCCTGATCCCAATACAATTTACCAATTCCGATTTTGATTCTTTGAAAATTTCTAAACTTTTAGCTATAGAGTCGTTTTAATTTTAGGATTACAATAAAAAAATATTTTTAAATGTAATGTGCATGTATTTTCACAAATATAAGAAATACACTGATGAAAGTGCGATCTTTAGATTTTAATTTTACTGGGAGTTTAAAATACAATAAATACTTAGCATTTTATTACTAGTACCAGAAATTGAAAATCAAGTTTTAAACAAAAATAAACTAAAAAAAAATCAATTAAAGGAATCGTTTTTGGCGTCGGAAATTAGGCTCTATTTTTTTCAGATTCTGATACCCAAAATCTTCCAGTTAATCGTTCCAATGATAATATGAATATATGGGGTTCATAAATGATAGAGAGGGAGGGGGGTGATTCACAGGGGAAATAAGGTTAGGAATTCCTGTTTAAAAGCATCAAAATTGGATCATGAAAACTGAGTTTTCTAAAGCAATTATCATGAACGAATCTCAGCTGCCAATTGATTGAACTAATGACCAAATAATGGATTTTATCTGATGCAGATGTTAAATGTAGATAGATGATATGATTTTGAATTGTTCATCTAAGTATTATTAAATCATTCAAAATCGATGACGTAATGAAATAGAACGGTGCTAACTATTGCAATTTCATAGAGAAGATATTTTTTGAATGGCACGAACGTTATTGTTGCAGTTTCAAAATAAAGTATGTACTAATGCTTATGTTTCAGAATTTTGGAGATGAGGATTGATAATTTACATTATTTGAATTATTTGGATTACTTTTGAGTGCTATTTCACAACAAGGACCTGTAGCACGACAGATAATGTGATAAGTAATAATGAGTTTTAAATGATATTCTTCTATAGACTGGCGGATTGATCCTCAGTACAAGTGATACTAAAAATATAATTACAAACCACTTAAAAACTTTTAATCGGGCATGTCTGATGGAACAAGAACAATCTACTCTAGTTGATTAAAGGATTTAATTCGAAATTCTGTACAACGCACCTGGAGAAGGTTAAAGGTTACATCAAGCAAAAAAAAGTGTGAAAATAACACCTAAAATGAGAGCAGTAGTACAAATAATCTACATAACGCAACTTATGTTGATGTATCTAAGATTTCCTCTACATTTCTTTTAGTGTAAAAGGTTTGGAATGGACACCATAAAATTTCTATTTGAATCTGATGAAAAATCTAGGATCAACTATGAAGATGAAACTATATAGAAATAGCAAACAATATGACGGTCAATGGGGAGCAATTAAAACCACAATTTCAGAAATTGTAGCTGCTGAAGTAAAAAATACATATAACAAAATAAATGTATAATATAATGCTGGTTGTTATTAAAAATAAAATCACTATATTAATTTTCGAATGTTTCAAAAACTTATGTGTTTGTTATATGCGGTTATCAATTATTGAAGATTTTCTTACTGTCAGAATTAATTTTCAGCTTTTGTACAATAACTTCAGATAGCAGGTTTTATAATAAATCCAATAACTTTAAGAAAGCGTTTGTTTTGACATCATCTCAACTGATCATTTCAAATTTGATAAAAAATTTCAAAGCTATTTTCAGTTGCTGACGTTTCAATAAGTACAAATAATGGAAATAAATTAACTGCAAAAGAATTATCTCCATGTTTATATAATAATAGGACAGATAAAATTAACTCCATGTTTATATAATAATAGGACAGATAAAATTAACTCCATGTTTATATAATAATAGGACAGATAAAATTAACTCCATGTTTATATAATAATAGGACAGATAAAATTAACTCCATGTTTATATAATAATAGGACAGATAAAATTAACTCCATGTTTATATAATAATAGGACAGATAAAATTAACTCCATGTTTATATAATAATAGGACAGATAAAATTAACTCCATGTTTATATAATAATAGGACAGATAAAATTAACTCCATGTTTATATAATAAGCTATTCTGTCTGAGAAGTTAATTTTATCTATCCTAATAGATAAAATTAACTTCTCAGACAGAATAGCTTTGCATCACTTTTATGTCATCTTGCAAAGATGAAAGTCAATATGCATTGATATTAAGCCTCATATCTTGAATACTTATTCTAATTTTGATTACAATCCATCACATGATTTTGATTCTGGAAAATGTCTAAAATTTAAGGCTTTAATAAAGAACCTGTAAAATAATTCAACATTATTTTACTATATAAGAGGATGACCCAAATTAAATATCATCCATCTATGGAATAATGTCCTTTCTGCAATTTAACTATTTTTGGTAATGTTAATGCCTGGCTTGTCCAAGTTTCAGCTATGAATGTCCAATAGTTTTTATTTTAACACCGTTCAATGATGTATGCCGTTATGTTGCAATCAAATCTGGATGGTACTATTTTGATCCGTGATGACCAGTTCAGGAATAATTTGGGGATTGTTTTGAAACGCATTGTCTTTAAGATAGCTCCACAGATAAGAATTTGGTAAGTGTGAAGTCCACTCGGAATCACACCTCCTACTGATGAGATCATCTATTTTGAAATTCTTTTGAAAGCTAAGACTAAGAGCCACTCACAGATAGAGGTTAATCTATATACCTATAAAGTTAAGGATTTTTTTTTTTTTTTTGGGGGGGGGGTTCATATTAAAAGTCTACTTTTATAATTTAAAATTTTTTGTTTAACTCTCTCCCAATGCAAAAACTTAGACATCAGAGTCAGAAACTGGGATTGAGAAGTCAGCGCCCCCAAGGGCCAATCTCACCTGCAAAAAATGCTGGGGCATCGGCATTCGTCAATAAACCAACCCCTTCTCAAAAAAAGTAGGCAAGGACTGGGAGAGTGGGCCTCGAACTGCACAGAACTAAACTCCTGCCATAAAATCAACAAAGAACCAGATTATTTCAGGAATGGTTTAATCTCCGTATTTTGAGGGCTGCGGATAAAAATTCCTAGCCGAGTTCTATTTAAAAATTATTAAAACAAACTTTTTAATATACTCAATCATGGATATGCAAGCGACTACATGAAGGCTAACTAATTTGCATATTCCTTTGAAAAATGAGCGTTAATTAATTATTCAATTTTTATGGTTTCTTATTAGATGATTGGTTTCATTTCACTATTACACTGAATTCTATTTATGTATAGTTTCTAACTTTTAAGATGAAAACGTTCTAGCACACAGAAATATATATATATATATATATATATATATATATATATAAATATATATATAAATATATATATATATAAATAAAAGTGGCCTACTACTTCTTTTTTTTTTTTTGCTCAACACACACCTCCAAACACCCAGGCAATGCTGGGCACCCAGGCTAGTTTAATATAAAGTACCATTTAGAAAGATCTGAGTTTTAATATAGTGATCAGATTTTTTTTTTACCTTGAAAAACATGTCCCCACTTTAATGGTATGTGATTTGAATAAATATCTGTGTGTAGAAATATAGGATTCTCCACTCTATAATAAAGATCAAAATGTATTTGCGTGTATAAGGATACTCCCCCTCCGCATGATGGAGAGTGTACACTCAGTAAAGTAAATGTTTAACATTTAATGATTTTATTAATTTAAACATTACAGTTAGAAATAAAAGACAAATTAAACTACTGAAGATTGTGCAGATATTCTATGATATACATTACCTTCAAATTGTATTCCTTATCAAAACAGATCAACAGAAAAATTATCTATGAATTTATTTATTTGAAATAAAACTCGTAAATTTTCTTTAAGAATTCTAAAATATTTGTCTTCTTAATAGAAATTTAAATACTCAAAATGAAATTTAGAAAATGAAACGAAAAGGATTGTGTTTGATTTTGAAAATCTGTAAACAAAAACGTGCGCTTAACGGTTTTTGCTTTGACCTAGAAATAAGTTGGTTAATGACAAGTGGTTGAAGAGAAAAAAAGAAATAAATGGTTCATATCACGGTCATGTGGTGCTTTCTATAAAGTAAAAGTGCAAAATGATCATTAAAAAATGGGTACTCATACAGAGAGTGATCCGCGTTGAATTAATAAAGTTATTATTTAACAGACCATTTTTAACATGGGGAGGGGAGGGTGTTTTGTACCTATTCTGTACTTTAACCTTACAATTGATTAAAAAACATATCATAAAACTTTAATTAAACTTGGAAATACGATTTAAAAAATAGCGCGGATCACTCTCTGCATTAACACCAAAAAATGTATATATTTTTGGAAGATACAAATATCTAAAACATAACTTTTCTTTTTAATAGATCTTGTAGAGGTTAACATGGTTATGCAAAACTGAAATTAAAAAACAAAAACCTAAATAGAGGAATAATATGCTCAAAAGCAATATAATGCAAGTAGGTCAAAAGAAAATGTCTGTGTTATAAAAAATAGCATAAATTAGTTTGTGGCAAATCAACTTTTTGGGAGGCTTATTTAATGTGGAAGTATTTCTTGCAAAGTTCCACTCTTTTTAGAATTCCATAGTTTTATAAAAATTCCATGTGCACAAGTTTCATAATTTACAATTAATAATAAATACATTGAACTAATTTGATTCTTACCTTTTTATATAGTGTAGGATTATTAATGAAATATTTTGAGTTTACTACAAATGGTGGCTACATCCATCACTTGATGTTATATATATATATATATATATATATATATATATATATATATATATATATTCCATTCTATAATAAAGAGCAATGTGCATTTATTTGTGTGTGACAATATAAGTATATATAGTCAGATAAAAGTTAACAAGTAAAAATTTTCCGCACGAATATTTTTCAAATAATTTGGGGAATTGAGAATTGTTTTTCTTTCAGCTTTCTAGACCGAATCATCTATTTTTCTTTTTCGTGTTTCTTTCTTAATTTTCCACTTTTTATTTACTTCTTTTTTTTTTTTTTTTTAACTTTACCGAGTTAAATGTTATTTTATATGAATATTCATGCGAACAAATGACTTCTTTTTTTTTTTTTTTTTTTTTTTCATTATTTTCTAATGGAGTGTACAGACATTATTCAGGATTTTTTTTTTTAATTTAAGGTTTATGTTCTTCAATTTCAAAGTGAGCTGATTTTAATTTTTACGTGGTTATGTAAAATGTTTCATATCAGCAGTTGTCTGGGACAGACTAAGCAATTTTTAAAATAAATTATAGCTTTGTATGTTATTGTATTATTAATAACCCAGTAAAACTAAAGCAAATGACATTTGGCAAATCAATACTAAAGTTGGATTTGTTAGCTTAATATTATTTGAATTCGACTTTGTAAAACCAACTAGTTTTTTTTGGGGGGGGGGGGGTTAACTCTTATATTCACCCCTTACAAAGCATATCGCCACTTGGACGCAAGGCGCTACTATTTGGGGTCATGTTTAGGAAAGATTAACAAGATATTTGTTTATTTAAACTTCTGCATATCAATACAGTCAGTGAAACAGGCAGCCGGAAGGGAATTCCAAAGTCTAGCTGTTCGAGAGAAGAAAGCTTTCTGGCATTTAGGGACATCAACAGTGAAGGGGTGAAATCTTATTGCTAAGCGGGTTTGTCGGAGATATGTACGTCAAGGGGTTACGAGTGAAATGAGTTCATAAGAACACATTCCACTAAAATAGTTGTAAAACAGGCACAGTGATGCAACATTGTGGCGATATATATATATATATATATATATATATATATATATATATATATATATATATATATATTATCCATGTATGATCGCTTAAAACTTGCTTCATCTCAAGAACAAAAGAGAAAAAGCAAAACCATATTTTGAAAACTGGCAAGAAATGTAGAAATAAGAGAAGACCTTATTTGTCAACTAAATCCTCGTAAAATATTTTACATCAATAAAAATATCAACTCTTCTGATAGAGTTTGTGACAGTATATGGAGCAACATGATTGCAATGAGATAGTTTTGAAAAAATTTTAATTGGTCCATTAAATTATGAATCATCAACAGTCACATATTTTCCAATTCAATTTAGGATGAAAAATATTTTAATAGAAATAATTTTATAAAATATCTACTCAATTTAAAGTTCAATATTTTATATTATTTTTGTTTTGATTTAACTAACAGCAACAAATAATAATTGATTTATTTTAACGTTTTATTTTTACAATTGAAATCTTCTCACAATACTTATATGCTGATATTTTGTGATGCAGCAGTTTTTATTCCAATTTTCATGAAATACAATCATGAAATTCACTTTTTTTTCTCCAACAATGAATAAATACGTTAAAAACCATACATTTAATTTAACACATTAATAATCTCTACAATTATATAAAAGTCACTGTGTGTGCGAGTTCCTTTCTTATAGGTTCCGAAACGGCTGAACTTATCTTTGACAAATTTCACACAAAGGTAATTTATATGTCTGGCAGTGTTCTTAGATATGTATTGAACAGAAATTCATCTGATAAGTATTAAAAACCGAAAAAATCCAATTCTAAAAATAGTCTTCCTTTTTTATAGACAAAAAAGAATTTTTATATGGGAATATCTTAAGTTACAGTTCAAGGGAGATAATAAAATCTCAACAAATCATTTCTTCTTAAAAAAAGACAACAAAAAAAACAAAAAAAAACAGAATTATTGACATTTGGAAACATAGCTAAGTGGTAGAGTTTCAACTACAGATCGAATGATCCCCTGGCCCGAGTGTATGTCACCATTTCATTTCATTTTATCTTATTAATGAATTCAATTTATGATAAAAGAGATACCATTTAAAATCACCGCAAATCATTTCTTCGTTTGCATATTTTGAAATTAAACATTAATCAGAAGTGACTTTCCAGGGCATTCATTGTCAAGCCCAAATATCAGCTGACGTGATATTGTAAACAAACACAGATGGAATTTGATGAATGACATTATCATCATTAATTTTTTCATTTTTGTTTAGTGAATTAGCCCACCGGACAAATTACTCCTTGTAATATATAATATTCAATAGAGGATTGATTCTATAATAATACATACGCAATCTGCATAAATTAAAATATCATGTTTACGCGTATCGTACAACCAGGCAATGCCAGGTGTCCAGCTAGTGTTGAGTAAATATAAAATTCTATTCAGCAATTACTAAATTAGAGGATTATAAAGCAAAATAGTTTGAGAGAAAAATGAAATGAGTGGAGAATAATTAAAAATAATATTTTAAAATATTTGATGAAAAACAAAAAATTCAACTATATAAGCATCAGTTTGGTTTTCAGGCATTATAAGTTCATTGTTTTACAATAAAAATTTAGTGCATTTCATGGAGACACGTTTGACTAGGAAGAATTCAATATCACCCTTTAGAATTAACTGCCACTTGATGCTGGACTGCCTGTTAGTTATATTTATGTAAAATTTTAAAATCATCTTTGGTAAAATTTTGCATCTTCGACCCAAACTTTGTTATCTATATAATTGTAAAACTCTGTGGAACATCCTGCCGATCTTGCTTGGATCTTGTCTTTGACGATCGGTGATTCGATCATTTATAAAAAGGATGACAGGTGAATTTAACCACCTGCTTTTTTAAATGTTTAATTTCAACCATTATCACTTTCCCTGCCCTCGTAGAGTCGTGGTAAGTTATCAGGCTATTCGCCTCGAGGCTTTGAGTTCGAGCCTACCTCTCTACCAAAACTTTTTTTTTTCCTTTTACACCTACAAACACCCGGGCAATGCCAGGCACCTCTGCTAGTCGTTTATAAAAGGGATGACAGGTGAATATATATATATGTGTGTGTGTATGTGTGTGTGTGTGTGTGTGTGTGTGTGTGTGTGTGTGTGTGTGTGTGTGTGTGCATATGTATGGGTATGGTTCAGAGTCTAAGGAATGAAGGTGGAGAGTTGTATGTTTTGGTTTCAATTCTAGCTGATAACACTGGTCATAATATATATATATATATATATATATATATATATATATATATATATATATATATATATATATATATATTTAGTTTTGATCTAACTACTATATATTAGGTTCAATATAATAATCGATAGAGAAATGTTTCTATAAATAATACATAATCTGCATGAATTAAAATACCATATTTAAGCATATCTTACAATCGGGAAACGCCGGGTGGCCTGCTAGTTGGAAAATAAAAAAGTGAGATTTTGCAATCACATCTGAATAGCCTAGAAAAATATCTGCAAAATAATATAAAAAAAATTACAAAATATGTAGTGTTAATATAAACGACTGATAAGCCAAGTTCAAATCCAGTTTGTTTCACAGAAATACATTCATTAAACTTTGGGCCTAACCTCCTGGAAAGGAGATAAATATAATTTACAAAAAATGCAAAATAATAATTTAGATTTAAGAGATTAGGTTCCCAAATAAATTCAATAAAGAATGATCGCACATTATTTTTTTTTTAATTTAAATTTCAGCATTTGAAAATTGTAGTTATTAATTAAAAAAAAACAAAAAAACTTGTGCTCATATATCAAGTTTTGTACCTATATCTAATTAAAGTATCACTTATATTATTTGCCTTAACACATGTTATGAAAGCTTCAGTACTTTCTGCATTTGCATAGAAAATAAATCAATAAATTGAGTGTATACAATTCGTCAAAAATTATGAAGAAAAACACTATGCTTTGCCTGTGTTTGCACTAATATTCATATAAAAATCATAGAATTATGTCAGTAATTTACTTTTTCATATGTAAACTACTATGACTTTCTATTTAGAGTTGGAATTTCTTATTGTATGCAGTAGGGGTTTCTGACTTGCGTTTTGCTCCCTCTCACTTTTCCTCCCAACTTAAAATGGCTTTATTAATGGGCTAGAAAAAGGCACACTTTTTTTTTTTTTTTCACCCTTTAACATTTGTGATGGAATGAGTTTATATTTATTCATATACAAATAAATATATATTGGTCTTTATTATACAGTGGTTTATAGTCAAAGCATACCATGAAGATAATCGAATGTCCCATGAAACTACAAATATCAATGTTTTATTTATTTACATGATGAGGAGATGATTTTTTTAAAGAAGTAATAAATATTTCAACATCTCAGCAACATTTTGCCGGGATATATATATATATATATATATATATATATATATATATATAATATATATATATATATATATATATATATATATATATATATATATATTATATATTATATGTTATATATATATAATATGTGAATGGGAGATGTTTGTGTTCCCTATAGAAAGACAGGTTAGAGAATCTATATAAAATCTAAGTGTATTTTCAAGTAAAATATACTGATGAACATAATAGAAGTCTTTAAATCTCAAAGTGCACTCTTACGGGATCTATGAGAACATAATCTTAAAACTTCAAATATATCGTATTATTTTAATTTAAATCATCATATGTATAAAATATGGGGGTGGGGGGGGGGCTTTATAGAAGTGATCTTGGATCTCTAAGTAACCTTCTAACCTAAGAAAGGTGTGGGAGCTCCTTTAAAACTCCAAATATATCCTATTTAATATAACCTGTATAAGGCCACCATTAAAACTTCAAATATATCCTATTTAATATAACCTCTATAAGGCCACCATTCGCCCATGTATGGAGTATTGCTGTCACATTTGGGCTGGTGCATCTGCTACTATACTAGTCTCTCGCTCCTTGATAAGGTCCAAAAGAGTGGCGCAAACCTGATAGGCCCTAAACTGACATCTAAGCTTCAGCCTCTGTCCCATCGACGAAATGTTGCATCCCTCTGCCTTTTCTACAAGTATTTTAGTGGTGAATGCTCTGACGAACTGCAATCACTTGTGCCCCCACGATGTGAGCACCCTCGACAAACCCGACAGGCTGCTAAATCCCACCCCCACACTGTAGAGATCCCTAGATGTAAAAGATCTTTTTACTCCAATAGTTTCTTCCCCAGAACCGCTAGACTCTGGAATTCCATTCCAGGTCCCTGCTTCCCCAATAGTACTGACGTGCAGAAGTTCAAGTGTAACGTGAACCAACATCTTGCTGCCCAAATCCCTACATAGTACCCCAGTAGTTGTTGCCCCTGATAGTAGCCCCCTACACCAAAGTGGCAATTTGCCTTGTTTGGGGTGAAAATGTAATTAAAAAAATAAAAAAAAAATTTGATGAAATTCACATCATATATATAAAGTTATACAGGGAAAACAATGAAAGTGGTCCTGTATCTTATATAACACTATGTGCCAAATATCTACATGCCCACACCTCTAAGGAAACCAATGAGACAGAACTCTCCCTTAAACTTCAAATATGTATATCCAATTTTAATGAAACTTAAATCATATGTATGAAAAACTGATTCAGAAAGTTTTCCAATACTTCAACTTTCTTTAGGCTATATTAAAAGGCAAAACAGGGGAGGGTAGTAAAAATTTAAAAATTAATATGAGCATAGTGAAAAAGTATTTAATATTGGTCCTCATTTCAATGCTGCAAAACGTTGGGTCTTCCTGCTAATACACACACGCACACACCTGTCAATTGTCAATGTTTGATTCATAAAAAGTGGGGGGGGGGGGCATATTCTGAAACAACAAGTATTTGCAGATGTTTCGGACTCATCTTAAATATTTTTAAAAGTTTTGCTTTGATTATATTAAATTATAATATAGAAACTTATTCGTATAAAAGCCTGTTGTCAGTTTTAGTTAGAACATAAACAAGCGTTGGGATACAGCTTTTTGTTTTGTTGTTTTTTTTTCTTTTGTTTTTGCTTTACTTGCCTTCCTACGAGAACAGACCTAGGTTTTTAATGTGTATGTGTGTGGGGGAAACCAGCTCCCCAAAAAGGGTCACTCTGGTTAGTAACAAAAATAAAAAATGTATCAGTCATGAAGGATTTCTCCTCCACTAACCGAGACCAAAAATGTGAAGTGCAGCATCAGAACAGATACTACACTTTGAGATATTAAATCTTTTATTCAGGCAAAAATAAACATGAACAAAAAACTTAGGTACAAGGTCAACTGAAAAGGGGGCTGGCCAAAGGCCAAGAACCCTACGGATCAGAGTTGTCTGCTAATTAAATGGAATTCAAACTCTCATATTGCTTGACATGAATGTAAAAATTGACATCAATTTGCATCGTTTTTTTTTTTTAAATCATAAGAACAGAAAAATTGACTTTTCTTTAATGGTTGTGATAATAGGAAATTTTGAATTACTGAATCATCTAAAATTATTAAAAATTTGGTTGTTTATTGATAATCGTCAGAAGTAATCTGCATCCACTCTATAGTTATAAAGTTGTTTGGCCTCTTGTTTCCGCTAGACGTTGTTAACACTGCCACCTTGTTTTTATTTATAAAATGCTCATAAACAAGCACTATGTTAAGCTTACTTGGATTGTTGCAATTAAAATATCGAGTTCAAAATTTAAAAGAGTACAGGTGCCACATATGGACTATAAAATTCAACTTGAGTAAAAATATATTTAACTTATATCTTTAACGTAACAAAACAGTGAGTTGGACCATAATATAGAACACTGCATTGTGTGAGCAGCACCAACCCTTCAAGAAGGGGGGGGGTAAAAGAGCAGTAAATTTTTTAATTTGGGGTAAAACAAAAATATTAAAATAATCAAATTAAATTCTAACAATACTAAACCGTTTTTTTTTTGGGGGGGGGGGCTTACCACGACTGCATTAAAGCAGGACAAATAAATTTAAAAAACTAAAAGCAAAGATAATATGAATAAAATCTTTCTTTAAATAAATATATAGGATATATAGGCAGAAGCAAAGCGAAAAAGACTTTGAATCAAATAGAACCTTTGACTCTGTATCTACGCTTCATCTTTTCTGTCCTTGGTCAGCGAAGAAAAAATCTTTATAGATTGAAACATTAATTTTTGTTCCAAACAATCCAAATGTCTCTTTTGGAGAGCTAAATTTTCTCCACATCATAAACATTATTTTAACCATAGTATGAGGAAATATTAGTGAGTAATTGAATAGAAAAGATTTGTTTGGATTTGAACTCAACATAGTTGATCCCATGACCTAAAAAAAAAAAAAAAATAAATAATATCCATTATACACACTTAATAAAAAATAAGTAAAGGACCCATAGTGAGTGGTTGGAGTAACCGTCGACCTTCTTCAGGTGTATCTTGTTCACAAGGACCAGCAGCGCAGAGGTTAGAGTACTTGGAAAAATCAATTGTAACAGTGATATTCTCCTAAAGATTGTAGATTCATTTCTCAGTGTGGTCAGCCGAAAAATACAATTGCAAATTACTTAGTACCTCTATCCAGTCATGGCTGATGGAATGAGAGCATGCTACCCTTGTGAAGTAAATAAAGAGTTCCGTTCGAAATTCTGCTCAAATTCTCGAGTTTGACAAGATACACCTGAAGAAGGTTGAAGGCTACATTAACTGAAATGTTACGGAAAATAACATTCAAGATGAGAACAGTCGTTCAAAGAATCCAAATAATAAGAATAACCAATCCTCATTTCAAAAGTTGAGCTGTTTCTTTCATTCTGAATGATTCCCTATGTATTCAAAGATGCATCCATGGTACATATCTACAAGAGGAAAGGAGACAGACAGCTGTGACAATCACAGAGGAATCTCTTCTCAGCGTAGCTGGTAAAATTCTTCCAAAGCTACTCCTCAATCATTTAACCAAAGGCCTGGAAGATGGCCTCCTCCCAAAAAGTCAACGCGGTTTTCATATGGAGCGTGGTACAGTTGACATGGTATTTGCTGCTAATCAACTACAGGAAAAATGTCAGGAACATTACCAGAACCTCTACGCGACATGTGTTGATCTGACAAAGGTCTTTGACACTATAAACCAAGCAGGTTTATGGAAGATCGTGGTCAAATTTGGATGTCCTGATCAATTCATTTCAATTGTCAGAAGATTTCATGATGAGATGATGGCTTGTGTCATTGATGATGAAGACGCTCCTAATATATTTCCCAGTCAATCAGTGTTGTGTATAAGGTTGTGTACTTGCTGCAACATTTTTTAGCATGATGTTCTCAGCACTGTATATTGATGCATTCACTGCAGAAGACACTGGAGTAAACATCAATTACTGAACAGAGGAAACTGTTCAACTCAAAATGACTTAGTGTTGCTATCAGGATTAAAATCACCATCATACGAGATCTGTTTGCTGATGATTGTGCCCTCAATGTCAACAAAGAGCCAAACATACAACATATGGTTGATAATTTTTCTGAGGTATGCAACAATTTCTGTCTTTCTATTAACATAAAGAAGACCAGGGTATATACCACTACCAGCCTGCTTCGAGAAAAAGATATATCGAGTCCCAGATCTCAATTTGTGGAACAAACTTTAAAGCTGTGAACAAGTTCATTTATTATCAAGGGCAATACACATAGGTGATGAAATTGACTGCAGGATAACCAAGGCTAGTGCTGCTTTTGGACGTCTCCAATCTATTATGGGAGAGCATAGAGGAATCTGGCTGCGATTCTTACCATCATCATGTATGCTTGTGAAACTTGGTCCAGACATGTCAAGATACTGAACTATTTCTACACAACCTTCCTCCATAGATTGTTGAAAATCAAGACAAGATACAAGATACAGAGGTCTCAGCCTGATTAAACTGCCCATGAGTACACACCATGTTGCAGCAGTGTTAGGTTTATTGGGCAAGTCATATATGCCGGATGTCAGCTTGAAAACTTCTAAAACAGCTCCTTTATGGTGAGCTGTCCAAAGGAAAAATAACCACAGGAGAACAGTAGAAACGGTTCAAGGACAGTCTGAAGATCTTCCTCAAATAGTTTGGTTTGTATTTTAAGTTGTGGGAAAAACTAACAAGCCACAAAGGGACTACAATTGCTCAATCCACACACAAATGAAGAAGACGAGAGGAAAATACTATTAAAAAAGACATAGTCAGTACCTCTGCTTCAGAATCATCTCACAAATGTGCAATATGCAGGAAATACTTCAAAACTTGAATCGGTTTCTCTGAATCCACATAACAATTGCATGATCACAGTCATCTTTGCAAGCAATGGATGAACATCATCATCCCTTTTAATATTGCTTAGTGTTCACTTTGAAGAACTACCAATGCTTAGAATAAACTTCCGTAAGTATATCTAACACATACATCCTTTGTCAGGGCTCTCAACTATTCTGCTTGGAACCCATACATGTTTAACACTCATTGACACTGGATAGTTCTAATCAATAGTCTTTGCTAAATACAAAAGAAATGATACATATGTATTAAAACAATGTTCCAAACATGCTGAGCAGTCGTAGATATAACCATCTGAACAGAAAGAGAATACATCGTTACAGTTAATGTTCTGATTATGTGTGTAAACACACTTGAATATGAGTTACTTCTAGGAATCAATACAATAAAGGAATTCAGGAGGTGACAAAATAATGCCTGCTACAAATGTGATGTTCAATAATAAAAGAGAATCATGTAGAGTTATCATAATTGGGAAACTTGACTTTTGCATTTCTTTCAACCACAAGAGGGTTTGGACGGCAAGGTTGAAGTGAACAAGTAACGATACTCTAGATCAGTTGAGCAACATTATTGCAGGATACATTGTATTTGATAAAGGCAAAAGTGCATATAAGGAAGAGTTTCAGACACTGAATCGGTATACAGTATTTGCTATCTGCGGAAAGATAGGATATTTTCCAGTCTGTGGGTGGCTCTGTAAAACAAAAGGAACAATAAAAACACAAGCAAACATGGTGACAAAAGGGTGGAACAACATTGTACCCCTTCTCAAGCAATACAGAGTATATATCAAGACAACCATGGGCCAAAAAAAGAGGTGTGTAAATGGAAAAGAGATAATGCATGAGCTAAATGAAACTTCTTGGGAATGGGTATGATATTGGAGATCTGTGGGGTTATTCTGAAGGAAGTACACTGGCTTTGTCTGACAGACAATGCCTAACATACAATTGGAAGAACTAAACGACATGCAGTGGCAAGCAAAAGTGGTGCACCTTTATATATGTATTCATTATGGGTATACTTTTCTGATTGTCATCGGATGAAATGCTGATTCAACCACTTCTTAATATTCTTAATGTCTGTGAACATTTAGTGAGAAAAAGTTACTTTTTCGACAGAGTAGTCTAAGTTACATACATGTATCTGTACAAATCACAAGCACACATAGCAAATTAGATGAAAAAATTGTCTCTGTACTTTGATATAAAAATAATAAAGATGAATAATACTTCTAAATAATAAGTCAAGAGACTTATTTTTAGTTATACAAGAAGAATATCTTAAAATTATGTCACAGTTTATAATTTTCAAATGAAATCAAAGTAGAATAAATAATAGTAGTGGTTATGACCCATCAGGTCACAGGTACATCTTGACAGGAGGTAGTATTTACTTTCTTCCAACACAAGGCCAGAAGATAAGGAGAATCAAGTCAGAACTTCTAAGGGAGGAGCACACCGATCCGCTAAAACTTGCCAGAGCAGTCCTGTTGGCATTTCCCAGTCAGGGCATCTGAGGCATTAAATAGTAAACTTACTTCATTCCAAAAAGGGGAGGAGAGGGAAGGTCTCTGAGGATCAACCTTCTAAGACTACACAGAGCAAATACCTCAGCCAGACAGATAAAAGGCCACTGAAATAACCCAGTTCCCATTGAACTGATTGTTGAGAACAGATCTTCAATTGGTATTTAGCAATCTAGAGTTTCAAAGCAACTATAGCTGCAACGACCGCTTCTTCACAGGAGCTGTCTTGTTGTTCATCTTTCTTTCTCATAGATTTGAGCTGTTGTCTGAATACTTTTTATCTTAAGAAAACTGGTAAATACATAAAAAGAACAACTTTCTCACTTAAAATATATCTTATTTAACAACAAAATACCTATTTTCTTTTAATAATTGATTTCTGATTACTATTAGAAGGGGAACAAGGAGTCTAAATACCAGGATTGAGTATCACATGTTTCTTTTATTGATATTTAGACTGAAACTGAAATCCAACTTCAAATCCTTTCAATACAGCATAAACTAAGTAATCAAATACTTACTCATATATGGAGCCATAGACACTAGGACTAAAATGCTTTTCAAAGATATGTAATAACCTTTTTTTTTCAAACGATATCTACAACTAAAAAAGCATATTACCCCAAGTAATATGTAAGTAAGAACTTTATATAGTAGACACTAACAAGATAATCATGACATGTGTGTCAAATAAAAGGTCAATGTTGAGAGATAATTCCAGCTAATTGGCTTACAAGAAAGAAGAGTGGTTCTTTAGACCTATTAGATAAAAAAAGCCAGTTCAACTGATTAGATGTCAAGAAGTGAAAGTATTATTCCGACGTAAGGTTCTGAGAAATGAGCCTTCTGAACTATTGAAAATATTCAATATTCGTAGTAAAATAAAGTCTCTTTGATGGAGGTAAAAAAAAAAAGAAAAAAAAAGATAAACAAAAATGAAAGGTATGAAGGAAAAGGACAGAAAAAATCAAAGTGTCTATTTCAACTAAGTGTTCCCAGGTAATCTACATAATACAATAGAAAATCCAATACTCAGCATAGAAACAAACGATGAAAACATTATCGTTCATGAACGCCAATACACACACAATCAGTTGCCAAGAGAGTAGGTCATAATAGACATTACCAGGCAGGCAGTTTAGTGTACAAAAATTGGTAAATATAGTAAAAAAAAAAATCGCTTTCAACTTGTGATAACTCATTTAATTTGGGGTTATTTTGATAAAATTTGGATATAAACAACATTTAGTGCTTTCTCTTTATGAATATACAATTTTTTCTCTTGTGTAATTAATTTTTTTTCTCATTATTTCAAGTTAAGTTAAGTTATTTTCATATTGATGTTTTTCAATTTAATGGCCATGATACTGTATATCTCTATCTCTATGTATATGAAGATAATCCTGTCTTAAAGAAAAGGCGCAAATCGTCAATACGGTCAGTTTAATATAAGGTTTTAAGTTCTCATTTACTAAATAAAAAATAAAAAAGTTGAAAACTTTAGTCAATGAAATTTTTGCCATATTATAAAATTGTTTCTGTCTGTTTTACATAGTCAAAATTTTAGTTTTTTATTGATTTATTATAAAAAGATAAAATCTACATTGATTTTTAATGTGCTATGAATCATATTAAGAAAATTCAATGTGTTAGCTGTTGAAATGAATCTTACGTGAACAACTAAACTTGCGCTTGCATGTCACTTTTTTTTTGTCTTTTTTTTTTTTTTTTTTTTTTTTTGAGAGGTAATGGATTTTGCCCAATGATTAGGCTTACTTGGTTTAAGAATTATTGCTTCTATTACGATTAATTATCATTTATCACAAGATGGCATTACATTTGTAAGGATTTTTTTTTTTACTTGTTCAAAGTCTGCATTTTTAGTTATTTGCTGAAATTTGGCTTCTGGATCAATAACACACAAAGCGAAAATTTCTAATTTCCAACAAACGTTGAACAATCATTATTTGATAGCTAATTGTTATACCAAAATAATTTATTTTTATCATTATTTTTTGCAAAAATTTATGAGTCCACATAAAACGTTTTTCAATATAATGAAAATAAAATATTGGTTTTGGTCATAAGAGATGAATCCTCTCAAAATATCAATGTGCAGCTCTACTTTAGTCAACTTTTTCTTTTCATTTTATTATTATTTATTCATTTATTTATTTTTATGAAAATCGCTCCAGATAAGCCATTTGATACAAGGAGCTAATAATGAAAAATGATTATCGTAAAGCAGGAAATGTCTATTGGCTTTAGTCTTGAAAAAAAAAAAAAAAAAAACAAGGCCATAGATAGGAGGAAAGCAGTTAGTAGGAAGAAACTTCCACGTGCCTGCAGTTCCTGGAAAAAGCTACTGCAATAGGAAGCTATATTACAATGTGGTATCACTTGTGAAATATCAGTTGACAGGGAACAAGCAGTCACAAAAATCTGGTTATCAAAAGAAGGATTTTTTGCTCAGAAAGCTCACCGTGATAATTGTAAAACAAACTCACTAACGTTCAAAGCAAGTAAATTTTTATTGCGACAAGATGTTGCTGACAGATTAAAAATGCCAATCAATTGAATTTTTTTAAATTCAATTTATAACATCAATTCTTAATGCTGCAATATTTTAAGTCATGAATTTATTATATTTTTTACTAGAATATTTTGTCCTTTACTTTTCCATGTTTAAGCTTAACGATATTACTTTTCATGCTCGCATTTTTCTATTGTAATATAATACTGATTTTTATAGAACAAGATCATTATTTTTATCTAAAATGTTGATCTTTAAGTAACTATCTTTTTAAGCCAGTTTAAATATTGCTTAATTGAAGAAAATAGTAATATGAAAGGTTATGAATAAGTAAATGAATGAACTGTATTCGAGGGCAAACTGAAGGTTCCCGAAACTTGTTTTTGATTTGATTACTTCATAATCCATTAAGCTCAGGCTAGGTTCTTTGAAAAGTGAGTTTGCACAGCTAGTTATTTATGTATTTATTTTTGTTCTTGATAAGAAAACAACCCAAAATGAGTCTTTCTGTTTGCTGTATATCCCTCTTATGCTTTGTTTTTCTCTGCAACTATGGGTTAAATAGTATTAATACTTGTGATGATATTCCCTACTGTATATAAAGGATTATTCCAATTTTGTTTTATTGCTAGTTTTATTATCTTTAACTGTTAATAAAGAGAAAGGGGGTGAAAAACTATAAAATAAGAACAGAGTGGACTGAAGTCAAACAACATATAGTGAGAGAGGATGAGGATAATAAACAGACACTTAATAAAATAACGGTGACTTGGTGAGTAAAATAGTTTTTTTTTCCAAACAGAACTCAATCCTTAACCCAAAGAACATTTTAACATGTATTTTGTGTGCGTAAAATATGTAGAACAAAAGTATGAGAAGAAACAAACGTTGATTAATTCATTTTCAGTATAATGCATGAATGTATAGTATTTGCTTAGGTTTATGCTGCTCATTCAAATTCACAACATGTACAGCGGAATGAAGAGTTGACTCCTAACTTGAAAAAGCTTTGTCATAAAATTTAAAGTGTTTCAAGAGTTTAATATTAAAACAGTTTCATTTCTGTTGCAAAACATAAAAGAATAATAACTTTTTTATTTTTTCAACTTAGCATCTACTTATGTATATTATCAAATTAGCATCTATTACATATATTTTTACACATCCAATTTTAAACGTATTAAAATGAAAAACATGAATATATTGTAGTTTAGTATGAAAACTATAAAAATTCACATCAATTGGAAACATCATCAGTAATGTCGGAGAGGAGGTGGGGGGATTCAAAATTCTCAATCTGATTGATTGAAATAAAAATATTCAAATAGAATATTTTAGTCATTATTTAGTATTTAAAGCCTTTTGCTTATATTTACTGCTAACATTTATATGTTGCCTAACCCAGACAATCTCAAATTGATTAATGACATTTAGTAAGTTTTCACTTAACGTTTTGATTTTATAAGCCATTACTAGGGCTATGACAAAAGAATATTCTTTTCATTATTTTGACTCTCGAGTATATACCAGTTAATATCTTATATGTTTCTATATAAAGAAATGTGGTTCTCGATTAATTAACTGTGTCTAACTGTGTCGGATATATACTTGAGAGTTAAAACAATGATAAGAATATTCTGTCGTCATAGATCTAACCATTATACACCATCACGTCATCAGATTCTTGTTGGTCTGTGGACAAACTCACTCAGGTACCATTGTTTATAAAAAAAAAAGGGGGGGGGTATTACAAAAAAAAAAAAAGAACAGTCACAGAAAATATCAGAGGAGTGGGTCACTTTTGTGTGCATGAGAGAGATAAGGCAGACAGATATCTGAATAGCTATCTTCACTAAATCTAGTAACATTGTGTAAATTCATTTATTTATGATGGATAGTGCTCTAGCTTTGCCCGTAAATCACATGGCTTCGCAACTTCCGTCTTAAAAGTGTCATTCAAACTTTTTCATTCAAGCACTGCCTTCAATATTTAACAGATTTATAGGGTCTAAAATTATTAAGGCAGTGGGAGGTTTACGACTGGTTTAACTATGCAAAAGATCAAAGTGTAGTATCTGTTCCGGCAGATACTGCAAGCTATGACTAGCTATGACTAGATATGACTAGCAAGATGTGGGGGCAACCCCACATGCCTGACCTTTAACCAGCTCCCATTTCCCACCTCTCGGGAGCTGGTCCCCTTTTCCCCTTCCCCCTCCCTTCACTCCTCACATTAAAAATCGGCCTTGTGCCTAATTTGCTCGGTGGGGGAGCAAATAAATACCATCTGTTCCGGCAGATACTGCAAGCTAGGACTAGCTATGACTAGCAAAGACCAGATGTGGGGGCAACCCCACATGCCTGACCTTTAACCAGCTCCCATTTCCCACCTCTCGGGAGCTGGTCCCCTTTCCCCCTTCCCCCTCCCTTCACTCCTCACATAAAAAATCGGCCTTGTGCCTAATTTGCTCGGTGGGGGAGCAAATAAATACCATCTGTTCCGGCAGATACTGCAAGCAAAGACCATATGTGGGGGCGACCCCACATATAAGACCTTGGTCAATGTAGGGGCAACCCTTCATACCAATTGTCACTATCCAGCTCCCCTACTCCCCGGATAGCTGGTTCCCATTTCCCCTTCACTCCTCACATTAAAAATCGGCCTTGTGCCTAATTTGCTCGGTGGGGGAGCAAATAAATACCATCTGTTCTTCAGATCCTGCACTTCAATTTCTTGTTCTCTGTCAGTGGAGGAGAAATCCTTCACGACTGAGACAATTTTTATTTTTGTTCCTTTTCTCCACATTAAAAAACAACCCTGGTGTTTAACTCCGTCCTGTGAGGAGGCATTGTAAATAGGAATTGGTTTAACTATGCAATATCAGCAGAAAAACAAACAAATTAGTGTCTTTAAAAGATCGTCAACCACACCATTCATATTAAAAATGTCAGACGATCAATAAAAAATTACACAATGTAAAGTTGAATTAATACGTTTTCTTTAATAATACAGTGAAAAGCGAATACAAAAATTATAGATAATTTTTCCAATCAGCTTTTGTTGTTAAAAATCAGTCCATCCTAAAACATTCTATTATTACATTTTTTTGTTTGTTTTTTTTTAAACATGGGAATTACCACTTATCAAGGCCCGGAGGCCACTCGAGGATAAGGGTTATTATGTGTACAGTAATCAATGGGATAATATTGTAGTAATCGTTAGTAATGGAGATTTGATAAATTGGATTACTTAAAGGGGGTGGTTTATCAGGAATTTGTTTATGTTGGACTTGAAGACTTCCAAGTTGTAGTCAGGTGAGAAACAGGTAAACGGAAGCGAGTTCCACAGGCGTGCAGTTCTAAGAAAGGAGCTTTGTTCATGGAATCTATGTTTTGATTACATAGAAAAATGCGAGCATGAAAAGTAATATGGGAAGATAAATCTTAGAAAAGTAAAAGGACAAGTTGTTAAAACTGGAAAAGAAAAGGACAAGATATTCTAGTAAAAAATATAATAAACTTATAACTTAAAATATTGCAACATTAAGAATTTATATATAATGTCAAATTGAATTTTTTTTTAAAATCCTGAATGCTGCAATATTTTAAGTTATAAATTTATTATATTTTTTACTAGAATATTTTGTCTTTTGCTTTTCCAGTTTTAACAATTAGTCCTTTAACTTTTCTAAGTTTAATCTTAACCATATTACTTTTCATGCTCCCATTTTTCTATGGAATCAATGATTTTTTTCACACTTTGCTTTGAAATAATATTTTCTTTTGTGTTCAATATCATACGCATTGTCCATAAAAAAAATTATCAACTTCTTAAATTGACTAAATAAAAAACTAAAATAAAAGATGTAATTAAGTAAATAAACAAATAAAGGGGCAAAAAAAAAAGAGAAACAGAATTAATGGGCGACTTCGTAAGTGAAAAATTATCAGCTCTAGCACACCAAAAAGCATCACTTTTGTTAACTCTTCCTATATAACCCACATAAGATGGCATGCGAGCAATATTCCCGTTTATGAAGGCGTCAACATTGACAAAATTGCTATGGTAACCAACAGCCAATCAGAAGAAACCGTCTCTTACATTCCTTATTTATTCTGAAGACTTTTGAACACCAATAATTTTATTATAACTTTTGTTTTAATGAACGAAAATTGAAAATTTTTATTTCCAAATATAGCTGAGAAGGTGACCCATGAACTGTAAAAATTGTTTGAAACTTGGTCACAAAATGAGTGAGCAGTGAAGCAGGGCTACACGGCATTGCCCAGAGTAGTAGTAATTTATTTTTATGAATAACAATTGATTTTCTACTGTTGTCACAGGCAAGGTAATTCTTACAATAAAAACTGAAATAACTAATCAAGGTAAAACGTGTGTGTATGCATATATATATATATATATATATATACATATATATATATATAATCACATTGACACACTGGTTACCATCAGATCAAAGTTAAGCAGTGTTGAGCCTGATCAGTACCAGAATGGGTGACCATTTGGAAATTTCAGGTGCTGTATGTGCTCTTCGCTTATCTCGGCATTGTTTCCAGTTAGTCTTGGGCCTCTCCTTGTCACTGGACCCAACTAGTGCTGATTCAGTAGAGGTGTGCTTGGAGATTGCGAAACACTTGCCTCACAATTACATGCACAGCTACCCTTATAGGGGGTATCCACTGTCTTTTGAGACTGAACGGAGGCATCACGTATATATTGGTGTTGGGATAATTAATGGGAATTGGGAATCAAAAAAAATCGGAACTTTTGAGACGTATCAGAATCGGAAAAAAATAAGCCTAATTTCCGATTCCAAAAACGATTCTTTGCATTTTAGGAAATCTTGAATTTCACTTAAGACTAAAATCTATAGATCATAATAACATAAAAATACAATGTAAATGTATTTTATTTTCATAAAATAAAAAAAAAAAAGTTGAAATTTTATGTAAATTCGTTAGGTACATTTTAGAAGAATGCAGTTTGTTTACAATGTTCGAAAAATATTTTAAAAGTTCAATAAAATATTTTTTTCAAGAAAAATACTATCAAACATTATTGATAATTAAATCTTGGCCTTCGGGACAAGATCAAAGTGTAGTATCTGTTCCGGCAGATACTGCACTTAAGATAATTTGTACCAGTCAATGGAGGGGAAACCCTCTATACTGGGACAATTATTATTTTTGGTAACCAGACTGCCCCCTTTTTGCCTACTTTTAGGGGAGCTGGTTTTTACCTCACATTAAAAACGGCCTTGTGCCTAATTTGCTCAGTGGGGGAGCAAATAAATACCATCTGTTCTTCAGATGCTGCACTTCTATATCTTGTTCTCTTTCGGTGGAGGAGAAATCCTTCACGACTGAGACAATTTTTATTTTTGTACCTTTTCTCCACGTTAAAAAAACGACCCTGGTGTCTAACTCTGTCCCGTGGGGAGGCATAGTAAATAGGTAAATCAAAAGTAGAATTTAAAAAGTATTTTTTAATCTTTTTAACTATTTATTTTATGCTCTCAGCTTTTTTCCAGTTGGGTTTTGTCTGGTAGACTTCATCTAGCATTTGCAAATATTACAGCAGGGGTTGAAGGGGGGGGGCGAAATGCATGAGAAAAGGTTGACTTTGAATTGAATGAGGTATAAATCAATTTGTGAATTTTCACACTTTTATGTGAAATAATGCTTGATGTCAATTTTTCTTTGATTCTGTCTGTATTACTTAGACTTAGGAATTCCTGTGGTGCCTTAGGCAGTCAAAGTAATCCACAGTTTTCAGCCTGAAGGCAGATCAACCTCCCGACCACATTTCTGTATATGGATTGTAAAACAAAATTCAGATTGTTTGAGGTGGATATAGAAAGCCATAAAATCGAGACTACTAATAAAAAAATGATTCACAGAAATGTTCCACTGGAATTTAGGAAAACACGTCCCCCCCCCCGCCCCGGAAAACTCGACCCCTTTTGCTAGGTAGGAAAACTTGTCCCTTATTGAATAAATATCGATTGAAAACACATTTTATTACCGTTTTTGAAGGAGATATTGTCTTTAAAAGAGAATACACATCCCATAATATTTTTTCAAAAATATTTTTACTTGTTTACTGTTGTTTTAAAAAAATTTAATTAATTTTTCTAAGTTTTCGTTTTCTACCTAGCTTTGAAAGTTTTTGGTCCTTTAAGGAGTTTATTTAGTTTAAAAAAAAAAAAGTAATGTCGAGTGTTACTTATGAAGAAAAAAATGTCCGACATAAGAGGATCACGTCTTAGGAGGATAATTGCTCAAAAATAGAAAATTAAACAAAATATTAAGGTAGATATAGTTTTAAAACGAGCCCCCTCTAAAAGAAAATAAATTTGTATATTTTTAGATAATAATGCACATCCCATAATATTTTTTTTAAATATTTTACATGTTTATTGTTTTAAAAATTTAAATTGATTTTTCTAAGTTTTCGTTTTCTACCTAGCTTTGTAAGTTTTTGGTGTTTAAACTTATTTTAAAGAGTTTATTTAGTTAAAAAGAAATAGCAAGTAATGTCGCACTCGACATTACTTAGTAAATAATTTTTAACAAAAAATGTCCGAAAATTAAAGAAAATATGAAGGTAGATACAGTTTTAAAACGAGCTTCCCCCACCTCCAAAAGAAAATATATTTGTATATTTTTAAGTACTGCACAAGTGCCCGCGAAATGACTTTTAAACGATACCCTCCCTTCCTGGCTTTCGAAATAATAATGTTATTATTTCAGCGCGGTACCAAAATTACATAAGACCGTATTTTCTTTTTTGTTGTTTTGTAATAACACAAGAATTATTTAAATTAATTCTTCTAAATAAAATAATTGCTTTCTTTGATAATACACGTTTTCTTTCTTTATTTTTGTCTCGTAATGACACAAAAAGTGTTAAAACTAGAGTATTTTCTTTAAATAAATATTTGCTTTCGTTTTTCGTATCTTGACTCCGTGATCAAGTTTATTTTTTTTTTAAGCAAGAGTTAAAAATATATTTTTTTTTAAATATTATGGGGGTGCATTGTCTCTTTTAAAAACAATATCTCCCTCAAGAACGGTAATAAAATGTGTTTTCAATCGATATTTATTCAATAAAGGACCAGTTTTCCTACCTAGCAAAAAGGGGGGGATTTTTTCAGGGTACGAGTTTTACGGGTACGAGTTTTCCAGAGACGAGTTTTCTGGGCACCGTTCCACTGTCTAGACGCATGTGAAAGACTGAAAATTTGTCAAATATAGGTGTACTTTTAAATATTATTCTAAACACATTTGAATTGTGTTTTATGAATTAAAAATTAATTACTAACATTTTCCAATTATTTTTCATATTTAAACTTTAAATTTTAATGAATCACCATAGAAATTAAATAAATTCTTTTTTACTATTATTTTGTTGTTGTTTTGTAAATTAACACCTTCAGCTAAATCACCCCTCCAAACTAAATTGAGATTCAATCCTTTTAGGCGATTATGTGTTAATTTCCTGAAAAACTTGGTGGGAAGAAAAATGTTTTTAAAAAGTCAATTACTTCAGAATTTAGGAGGGGGGGATCTGCTCCACATATTAATTGAACGTAAAATGAGTTTCATTTCCAAGACGTTGTAGCAGTCAACCAAAACGTATTCATTTTCTCTAAGATATAAATTCTGTGCGTTTTTAAAGGATATTAGGACCTTGCCAGTCAGACTTAGGGTTCATGATAAAAATTTAGTGAACATCCCTACAAAGTTAGAATATTCTAAAAATGATGATCATTATACATTAACTTTATATACGAAATTTAACTGCTCGTCTCAATTCTAAAATTATTGTTGTTTTGTTTTGTTTTTTCTTTCTGCCAAGTTTTTCAAGGTGTTAATCATCTAAAAGAAACGGAAAATCACCTCGAATAAAAAAAAAAAAGACAATCTCATTTTTATCTGACGATGTTAATATATATATTTGATATTATTAGTAATAATGGTATTTTTATTATCTCTGTTTCTTTTTGCATTCAAACAAATCAATATACTACTATATGTCATATTAACAGCAGCAATAACCAACCAATTCTTTATAATGTAGGATAAAAACATGAACATTCTTTGGTAGAGAGAACGAGCAGAATAGTTAACAATACATCTCCGCCTCGTTCTTAAGAATTTTTTCCTCAATAGTAATTATGTTATTTAGAAACGCATTCTTAACATGTTAACTTTTCTGTTTCTACACTGTCGTATTTTGCATACCAATCGTCAACTATGTTCAATGGTTTATGAAAACATTCAAATAGCATTTTGCCAACTAAACAAGCACATATCGCCTTTGTTTTAAAAGAGAAATATTTTTTTAGTCGTTTCACCATTTTCGATCAATTACAACGAAAATATTTGAGAAAAATATTTTAAAAAGATCTATTCATGTAATATACGCCCCCCCCCCACAAGTGTATTTTTTATGTTTTGCAAAAATATATGCAGACATAACATGGAGGCGTTACAGTAATTCAAAAAACAAAAAACATAAGCAAATATCTAATTAAATATTTAGAAATTTAAAAAGAATCAGAATCGGTAATTGTATCAGAATCAGAAATTTAGACCAGAACTGGTAATTGCATCGGAATTGCCCCATATTTGGTAAAAAAAAAACAGGAGGAAAAAGTGATCAATACGTTGATAGAGGTAAATATGTTTTTATTATTTCAATCTCAGGAGTATTTGCTTAAATCATTACAAGATTGTTTCTATAGACGGAATAAACAAATTATCCAGCCCATGTCATCAGACAATTTAAGAAAAAAAAAAAAAAGCTTAAATTATCTGATGACATAGGTTGGATAATTTGTTTATCCCATCTTTAGAAACAATCTTTCAACGATTGAAGCAAATACTCTCGAGGTTGATTACCCTGGGGTCCCGATTTCGAATCGCTAGATTCAGCCACTCTGATGAGTCGTAAACGACGAAACACGTGTCAGTGGATAATTATATTTTTAAAATAATATATATATATATATATATATACACACACACACACACACACACACAGAGTTAAATAAGAACAAATACACAAGTTTTACAGAAAATTGTTTTTTAATATGCGAGATAAGTTTTGCTTCAAAAATTTAACCAATCTGCTTAATTTGTAAATAAAACATCTTTATGCTCGTAGATTAATTCCTATTTCATTCAACAAAAATATTAACAGGGGAATATTTTTTGGCGTCTATTAAAAGTGAAAGAAATCCTTGCCTTTATTTTTATTATTAGCTATTAAGAAAACCCTCCTCTGCTTTGACCATAAAAATTAAATTTGCATGCATGATTATTCTTTCCTTTTTCATTATCAGTTATTATTAAGATTAAGCATAATTTCTTTTGTTCATAAAATAAATTTGCACATATGATTATTGAAGCAAACCGAACATACGTTCACTTTTGTTATATAAATTACTTGTTTAATATTAGACGTTCATTGTTATCCAAAAAAATCCATTTTTTTTCTATTATTAATTATATATAATAAGCACATTACACCGTATTTTATTCTCATAATAAAATTACTTTAGTTTTTCTTAATTCTTTTTTTAACGATGAATTAATTAAAAACTGAGGTCGTTAAAATGTCAGCAATTTCATGAAGGGGTCGAGAACAGGAAAAAAACTGAAGGTCCCTAGTCTAACAGTTTTTTAAAAATCCGTTCATTCATGACGAAATACACATATTAAGTGATGAAGTTTGTATTACTGTGATAAAGCAATGAAGTGGATAATAGAAAACTGACAATTACTAATGAAACCTATTTAACTACTCATGTGAAAAGGCAAAATGACATAGAAAAGAAAACTAGATTCTTACCTAAAAATAGAATTAATCAATAGTGGCAACATACTAATGTAAGGAAAGGGAAGAACAGAAATGTGAGAGAGAGAGAGAGAGAGGGGGGAGGGGGAGAAAGAGAGAGAGAGGGAGGATCGGAAAATGTCTGTGGGTCACAATGAACAGGTTAATTGAGGTGGCATCATACACTTTAATCAGAGAAGTCCGTGTTAGTTTTTTTTTTGTTTTTTTTTTGTTTTTTTTTAATAATCAATCGAGGAAAGCAACTCGTTAATAATTTATTTATGTAGATTTCTGGTTTATTTATATAATAATCAGAATATATATAAGCCTGATGAATCCTAGCGTGGATGAAACGCGGAATATTCTGTGTAGTAGCTCAATCGCCATATACATTTTATAAGTGAACATGTGTGTGTGTGTGTGTGTGTGTGTGTGTGTGTGTGTGTGTGTGTGTGTGTGTGTGTGTGTGTGCGTGCGTGCGTACATTTTCCATCGCAATGTCTGTCAATTTTCAGTACCCACGTTAAAAAACGACTCTGGTGTCTAACTTTGTCCCGTGGGGAGGCATTGTACAGACTCGAAATTTGATATACAGGGTACTGAGATTTGAGAAAATCTTTGTAATCAGTTTTCGGCCAGAAATTTGGCTGTTAAGGGATCAAAGTTCAACGATTTGACCTTTGAGAACTCTACCAAACTCCTCCGCCAATTTTAGGTCTAAACACTTGAAATTTTAGATATAGGTTCCTTGGACATGGATCTAACTTAACTTGATTTGAGCACAAAACAATAAATCTTAAGGGGGTCATAATAGGGGTCAAAGTTTAAAAAAATTGACCGCTTTTCTTTCTTTTTTTTTTTTTCTCAATATACACCTCCAAACACCCGGGCAACGCCAGACTGAAATGCTAGTATATATATATAAATGCACTATCAAAAAGGAGTACTGTTGTCATATTTGAGCTAGTGAATCTCTCTACCATTTCAGGGTTCTTGATAAGATGCAAAAACCTAACTGTAATTTGATTAGCATCACCCTTTCTTCTTCTCGGCAACCCCTTTCTCGGAGATGGTATGCTGCTAGTCTCAGTCTTTTCAATAAATGCTATTATGGCATGTATTCTTCAGAATTGTCTGATCTATTTCCTGTCCCTTTGTTCCAGTTTGTTTGATTGGTTGGGCTAATGGTTTCCCCTCATTTTACCATTTAAATACCTGATACACCTTCCCATCTCAGTAGCTTCTTTCCAAGAACTTTAGATATGTGGATATGTCTTTCCATTGACTTTTGTTTTTTTCCGACATATGGCTTTGGCATTTTAAAAACTATGGCCAATAGATATCGCCCATCTTTGCAATAACATGTTTCGTTCTTGTTGGTTTCTTACATCAAGTGGCTTTATGCCTCGTCTGGAGTGATTTCCTTTTAAAAACATCTGCACTGCAATTCCAAGAATATTGAATCAACTCTTACAAAATTTGAAATAAGTATCAACATAGGCTCTGGATAATATGAGCTATATACAAGGTGGGGGAATAAGTTCTGTTATAAAATTTCGGAACAATTTTTTGTGATAATACTAAAATAAATTTATTATTTTATTGTCAGTATATTATAAAGTTATATATGATTTCTTGTTTTTCAGAAACAAAAGATAATTTTTAACAATGTCTGTTTAATTGAAAAGAAGATTTATCATAGATCAGCATAAGAGCTTGTGTCTACCAGAAATATTCAAGCTACGGAAAAATCTCAAAATCAAAAGAAGGACGATCGATTGGTTCTTCGAAACTTAATCGATCAAAGATAGACAATGATCAGGCCGCCTCCGCACCTCCAGAACACCTAAACTCATCAAAAATGTTAGGGGAAAAAATCAGGCGAAATCCAGGAAAATTCATGGAAGCACAAACGTCACCAAGCACTACGTGAAGACTATGTTGACGTGACCTACGGATGTCACACTATAAGCTCTAAAAGCAACAGTTTCTCTCTGCACCCACAATTACAAAGAGACACATCAGAAGTCGACTCTTGTTAAACCGTATCAGGGAGGGCATGCGCAATAAGATCATCTCCATGGATGTAAAGTTATTCTCACTTCAATAGTTTCACAATTATCAAAATGATAGAGTCTTTGCGAGAAATCGTGAGGCAATACCTGGTAATATAGAAAAGATGTTGCGAACACAAAAACCAGCATCAGTGATGGTCTGGGAGGTCATTTCTGAGATAGGGAAATCTCCACTTGTTTTCCCTCCCTTAAGGAATCAAGATTAACAAAGAACGTTACATTGAGAACATTGAAGGTGCACTGACTCCATAGTGTAATTCTGTGTACGGTGATGAAGTTTGGACTCTCCAACAAGATGGTGCGATAAGCCTCATTGCTCATGTAACACAACAGTGGTGTAGAGACAACTGCTAGTCCTGGATCAGCAAAGAAGAATGGCCTCTCTCATCACCTGATCTTAACGCTCTTGATTATTCATTGTGGTCTATCATGGAAAGTAGAGCCTGCTCTACTCTTTATAAAAATATTGAAGCTTTAAAGACAAAATTGAACAACTGCTGGGAAAGAATACCCTTAGATACTGTGCGTGCTGCTATAAATGATTTCCCCATAAGACTTCGTAGTATAGTTAAGGCTTAAGAAAAGCATTTTGAATAATACTTATGCCACATTGTTCCTTCAGTATGTGCTAATCATTTTCCGTAATTGCGGTTTTATAATAAATTATTTTGGGGGGAAAATATGAGTTTTATTCTGTAACAGTATTTATGCTCCACCTTGTACATATTATATATTAGACATAACAGTGGGCTGACAGGTCAAAACCACGGCCATTATTCTCCTTTGATTTCATTCAAAAATTTATAAATTGTAACATATCTTTTTGTATACCTAAAAATAAGTCTTTTTACTTCTTTATTATCATTATGGATAATACAGAAGTAAAACAACTTATTTTACCATCTAATTGATATGTGTTTGGTGTGTACGGACACACTATGTAAATTAAATGGCATTGCTAAAACAAGGAAGTTACTCTTTGTCAATGCTCACAGAGAGATTAATAAATAATAACGAAGTTGAATCAACATTGAGTGGGTGGGTGACTTGTTCAATTCATTACAAATTACAGCTATTTAAAACAGATTTTTTTTTTTCAAACACATAATTTAATCCCGGGACTAATGTATATGTTAGCATGTATTTTGTGTTATTAAAGTATATAGAAAAAGCCTTAAGGAAACAAGTGTTAACTAATATATATTCTAAGAAAGTGATTTCTAACAAAGCTTAAAACATTTGATTGAAAAGTTTTAGCTCTAATTTTAAGGAAATTTAAATTACACACAAATGACATATAATTGTATTTCCAACATTTTAGCAAATTTTTAATGATTTAAAAAAAAAACATTTAGCAGTTAAGAAACTTGCTATTTTTATTTATAAAAAGAGTGTTTAAAAGATCGGTTTATAATTTTCAAATGAGTTTTGAATCAAAACATTTTAAAGTTGTGCAAGCTCTATTTGCATTCACAATGCTTTTTATTTCACTCATGAAAAGCTCTTAGAATTATTAACTCTGGAAAAGTATATAATGTTTCTTAGAAAGTTGTCATTTTATCCGATTCCATTTAAGACAATTTAATAATTAAAAGAAACTGGAAATAATGAAACATCGATTATCTTCATTTCAAACAACATAATAATTAAAGGTTTTTAAATGACACCATAAAAAGCATTTATAATTGTTTTCAATGCTGATTTTAATTTTAAACAAACAAAAGTTATCATTCTCCTTTCAGAGTTAGTAATCCGTGAAGAAGTTGGAAATCATTTGATTTTTTTTCTAATTGTCTCTCCATTTCTGATGCAGAAAGTCTGGAGTCAGCATTAACTTAGAGTCGGAAGTTGTTTAACTTATAAATCTATACCATCTTTACTTGTATAAAACGATTAAAACCAAAAGTGCAACTAAAGATTTCATCTAGAAAACAAAGTATAATGGAAAACCAGTTTATTATAAAAGTCTGTTTATCCCTTCCAAATTCAACATCAGAAAAGAACTAAAAATAAATTTGATCATATCATTACTTTTCTTGCCTAGGTTTTTTATGATTTGTTTTAAATAATATTTAAATCAAGTTTTGTATAAATTCTTAATTGTTTTCTTCTTTCTTTCCATGTTGGTCCAGCATCAGATGTTTAGGTTTTGTAGTAACATTGTAGTTTGCGTTCACATCAGACATTCGTAAATAATGAAAAGGTTTTACTTTATTTATAACTTGAACATTGAAAAATAAGAATAAAAATGATAATATAGGATTCAAGGCTTAGAATATATAAAGGTCCGGATTCAATCTCAAACAATGCTGAGTGGTATATATTGGTCATTCCATTAGCAGCCAGTGTTCTTTTTAGGATCAAAAGAATAATTAACCATTTTTCAGCAACATCTGTATTTTTAAGGTATCTATAGTCAGTCATAAAGATTGGAGTGTCTTTCAAATATTAAAAATACTGTCTGGTGTATACTGGCAACACTCCGGGCCAAGATCAAAGTGTGGTACCTGTTCTGATACTACACTTTAATTTTTTGTTCTCAGTTAGTGGAGGAGAAATTCTTCACGACTGAGACAATTTTTATTTTTGTTCCTTTTCTCCACATTAAAAAACGACTTTGATGTCTAACTCTGCCCTCGTGGGGGGATGAAGTAAATAGGAACACTGATGTCTCAGTTTTCAGTAGCGTGTGAAAATCTAGAGTGGAATAATGTAATCAATTAAAGCTATTATTTAAACAACATTATTTTTGGTAAGTAGTACTTACAACAAACCCACATTTATATATAGCATAAATAAATGCTCTAACTTATAAATATTTTAAAGTAATTTTAGTATGAAGTAACTAGATCTATAAAAGATTATTCGCAATAAAAACTTATGGGGTTAACAAATTCTATTCAGATCCAATCTATATATCTATAAAAGTGAGAATGTGTGTGAGGTTACTTCTCAACCTAGGTACTCAACAAATTTTTGATATACAGACTTGAAATTTGGCATATAGGATATTCAGAAATGTGGAAAATTTTTCATCGGTTTTCATCAGGAAAAAAAAAAGGCTGCTAAGGGGTAAAAATTAGCAAATTGTTACGTGAGAGGGTCATATTTTTATCTGTTAACTATTTCACAACTGTGCATGCACGGTTGAGAAACATAACAGAATAAGATTTTTTGAGAACACTTTATAAATGTGTCAAGCTGGTGTAATGGTCATCGTATTTGACTCAATGTCTTTCGATTTTGGTTTCAATCTCAGATCGAGTATTCTTTTTTACTTACAAGAAGTGAACTGTTTAGAAAAAGAAACAATACTCACATGCACATGCCTCAGTTATTGTATTAATTAAAATATAATATTTATGCATATTTTACGACCAGGCAACACCGGGCAGCCTGCTAGTTTTAAATAAAAATAAAAACATAGATTAATTAAAAAATATATTATAGAACAGATTTTGACTATTCTAGAGAGATATAAGTTTTTATTCATCAGCAGGCGATTCTCATCTTAGTTTACAATAAACAGATAATGAAAAAAAGACTTATTGCATGTTATGAGCTGGAAAACAAGCAATAAATTTGTTACATACCAACAGAGAAAGCTGTTTTATAGCATAGCAATAAGATAAACACATATGGTAATATTCGTATGCCCATGTCAATAGTGTATCTTCTTGCATTAATGAAAAAAAAAAAATAAAATAAAAACATTCACATGAGGTTAAATTTTGAATGACTTTATTCAAATAAAAATTGTATATGATAATGAAATAGAACTAGAATAAATTCCCATGAGGTGAAAAACAATTTGTCTTTAAACAAATAAAATGTTAAAGAAATTTTGAAACATTTGTTGTTCATAGAAGCTTTGAAAGAAAATTGAAATTTGGTTTTGAATAATGCGTACAAAAAATAAATAAATAAAATAAAAATAAACAAGGTCCTAGGCTTAACATTCGCAAACAACATGAATTCGAACAAATACAGTGAGATAATTGCCAAGGCCGCTGTGAGGAAGGCGGGCTCTCTCTACCATGCTAGAAGGTTATTCACATCTGAGAGTATCCTGTATCTCTACAAAGCCACTATTCGCTCATGCATGGAGTATTGTTGTCATATCTAGGCTGCTGCATCGGCCACTAGTCTCTCACTCCTAGATAGGGTTCAAAAAAGAGTCACCAACCTAATAGGCCCTGCACTGTTGGCCAAACTTCAACCTCTGTCCCATCACCAAATAGTGGCATCCCTGTGTCTGTTTTACAAGTACTTTAATGGTAAGTGCTCGGACAAATTCAAAGCACTGGTATCCCTTGAAGTAAATACCCTGACAAACTTGAAAACAACAAAATTCCATCCCTTCGCTGTTGAGATGCCTAAGATACCAAAATGCGTTCTACCTTAATATTTTCTCCCCTCGAACTGCTAGACTTTGGAATTCCCTTCCAAGCCCCTGCTTTCCTAACTGTACTGACATGCAGAAGTTCAAATATAATGTGAACAAATATCTTGCTGCCCAACTCTGTACATAGTATCCCTGAAAATCCGTCCCATATAATTAACCCCTTACGACTTAGTGGCACCGTGCCTTGTTTGGGGTGAAAAAAAAAAAAAAAAAAAACTAGATATAATTTATGAAAGTCAGAACTGCACGAGAAGACAACTGATCTGGTAAAATGTTTGTAGTAACAGCAATCTGCGTTTGAGAAAGCTTCTATCTTTACAAAGGAATGAGATAAAGGTACGCTTCGCATTGGCAAATAAAATTGCAAAGCAAAACAATTTGCAGATGCAAAATTTATTAAAGACTGCCTGGTTGATGCTGTCAGTGTTGTATGTCCTGAAATCAAACCAAAAGTAGAAGCCGTATCTCTGTCACACAAAAAAAACATTGTTCAATGCATAGATGAATTTGAAATGAAAATTCAAGAACAGCTGTTAATAGGCCGTGATTGTTTTCAGTAATTTTCTTTTGATTTAGATGAGAGTTCTGACATTTGGGATATTTTGCTCAGGTACCTATTTACATCAGACAAAATTGACAAAAAACATTCTTCTGTAAATTCAAAGTTATTTATGGAGTCTCTCAAAGACTGTTACTGAAAGAGATTTATACAACAATGTTATTAACAATCTAAAGTTTAGGTTAAACCTAGATTCGCTAACAAGTACAACTAACTGTGCTCCTTCACTAAGGCAAATAAATTGTGGTGTTGTGACCTTGAGGAATGATAAAATCAATGAGTATTTTTCCATCACATAATGCATTATCTTTTCATTGCACCATACATCAAGAAAACATAAGTATTATTTAAAATCCCAAAACGTTATATGGACCCATTGGTGCATGCAGTGAATTTGATATGAGCATGAGGACTAAAACACAGGCAATTCCAAATTTCCTGGGAAGACATTGAAATAGATTTTACTGACGTTTTGTACCATAAAAATGTTCACGGATTAAGCATAGGAAAAGTATTAAAAGATATAGGTAGAAGCAGAAAGTGCCATGCTATTTTGTTTTGTTTTTTTTTTTGTTTTTTTTTCTAAGTTCTTTGTTTTTGCTGGGGATCGGGCATCTTACCAGATGTTAGATGTTCATCCATATTTCAGAGATTCCAACCGAGAGATCTTTTTCGGACTCTAACTGTTCCTTAAAGAGCAATTGTGTGGATGTCTCTTGCAGTTGGTTAAGTATATAAAGTAAGAAATGGGTTTGTGATTTTGCATTTTCTGTGGATATTATGCAAAAAACGAATGAGTGAAGCATAAAATGTCAAGGCAAAAATGTATTTGCTCGGAAATCGTATTTGAAAGTGAAAGCCTTTGAATCAAGACAAACTTTTTGCCAACCAACTTACCAAATAAAACGTTCATTTTTTTCTGTTAAAAACATCGGCAAGCATTATATCCTATTTCAAGTGATGGCTCTAAAAGAGAAATTCATCAGAAGATTTGCTAGTTTCAAAGCAACTGAGAGCCAGTTCAATTTGCTCAGCTCACTGTGACATTAAAACAACTATTGTAGATCTGAATGTGTTACATAATGGATAGTCATATGTCAAATAGTAATTCATCAACTAGTGTTAATTTTGTGAAGGGTTGAACTAAGTGCAAATCAAAATGACATGAAGTTTTCGAAATAAACCGGTTCTCACAAAAGATGACCAGAGATGATCTGAAGGTTAGGTATGAGGGTAAATGAGATCAAAGTAGATAACAACAAAATGACATCAGCCGACATGACGCATGACGTCATGAATCTGAGGGGAACAAAGAAAAGTTTCAGTTCAGTCTGCCTGTGGAATGTTGTGCAAGGCAGATCACCAATAATGCTGTAGTAACTGAAAGAACTTTGATAATGGAATGGCGAAATGCCCTCTAAGATCCGCATAAAAAAGTGAGCACACATATCCACATAAAAAGAATTTTATAAATAATGAAAACATTACATATGCACAACAGACTAATTTATAAAACAACACTTCCATGTTTGATGTATCTTTGCACCGAGAAAAGTTTTTAAAATCTTAAATATTCTGCAAGATGTTTGTCTTTGTATCAGCTTACATTTGTGAGAAGACTTTGCTCATAGTGAAAGATAATAAGTCAATGAACAGATCACTTTTCACAAAATCTTAAGTCAGTGTTGAAGATAAGCACTAACAAATCAGCGTCTTTTTTTTTTTTTTTTTTTTTTTTTTTTTTACATAGGCATCACCAACTCTTAACAAATGACTGCAGTCAGATGCATCATTCTCATTGAGATTTTTCTCCCAGCGATGTTCCGTATTCATCATTATAGCTTGACAAGGAAGAAAAAGGAAAATGCTGTCTATAACTCACTGATGAAGGCCTGAGTTGGGTGAAATATTGGATTATTGACATTATTCACCTGCAACATCCCATCACTACAGATGCTCATTTTAAAGTCATAAATTAGTAGCGTTCAAAAATAAATAGTAAAAGACATTTGTAAACAGACCAAAAATAATCTGATTAATCAAATCTAAGCTAGTTACAAAAAACAAGAAAAATTTTCAACAAGAAACCCACTGAACTTATATATACCAATTTGATTTATATGTTTTATTCCGCAAAACAAGTTTAACCAAACAAAATTAGGCACAAGGCCAACAAAATAAAATGAAATATTTTAAATTATTTTAAATCTCATCAATAGAATAAATGTTTAATATTTGCCTCTGTGTGTGTGTATATATATATATATATATATATATATATATATATATATATGAGGGAGGGTGAGAGTGAATCTCTCGACAAAGGCTTCATTTCTAGGGAAATTGCTCTCGACATATCAAAGGCCTTTGATAAGGTTTGGCATAAAGGCCTACTACACAAGATTTCCAGCTACGGTATAACTGGAAATGTTTTCTCTATCATTAAGTCATTTCTCTCAGATAGGCTCATAAGAGTAGTGGTTGATGGGCAGAAATCAGAGGCCCACAGTATTAATGCTGGAGTCCCTCAGGGGTCCATACTGGGCCCAACTCTCTTCCTGATCTACATCAATGATCTCCCAAAGCACATACTAAAATCTTTCGTTGACATCTATGCTGATGACACGACCATCTATGGCAACACATCAAAGGCTGTAAATAATGATGTTCTCTCTGATTCACTCTCCTCTGATCTTGAGCGCGTGGTACAGTGGGGAAAGAGGTGGCTGGTTACCTTTAATGCATCTAAGACCAAGCTCCTATCTCTACATTATAAATGCTCTGATTCCCATCTGGCATCAATTGAAATGGATGGCTGTCTAAGGGAAGCCCCAGGCTCCTGGGTTTGACCTTTACACCTGATCTTAAATGGAACACATACATCAAGTCTGTGGCCAAGGTTGCTGGGAAAATGGTGGGATCCTTCTACCGCTCCAGAAGATATCTTACTAATGATGCAATTCTCTATCTATATAAGAGCCAAGTACGTCCAAAGATGGAGTACTGCTGCCACATCTGGGCGGGGGCTGCTAAAAACAGCCTATCCTGCCTTGACAGAGTACAAAATGGACTCCGTGGCTTGGTGGGGGGATGCCCTTTTCTCTACCCTGCAACCTCTTTCCCACAGAAGAGAAGTAGCGAGCCTGTCATTGTTCTATCGTTATTTCCATGGCAGGTGCTCATCTGAGCTCCATTCTCTGGTCCCCCCTCGCCAATCTTTTTCAGAAAACACCCGACTAGTTGAAACCACCGTCAATAATTTTCCCCACTCCTTATCTGTGCCTAAATCAAAACGTAGATTCCACGAACAAAGCTCCTTTCTTAGAACTGCACGCCTGTGGAACTCTGTTCCGATTGCCTGTTTCCCTCCCGACTTCAACCTGGATGTCTTCAAGTCTAACACAAACAAATTCCTGATGAACCGCCCCCCCCCAAGTAATAATACCTTACAAATTCTCCAATACTATTGTTACACTATCCCTTTGATTACTGTACACACAATAACCCTTATCCCTGAGTGGCCATTGGGCCTTGATAAGTGGTGAACTCCATGTAAAAAAAAAAAAAAAGAAAAAAAAGCATATTATAACTGAATTAGGATTTGTTTCCCGTAGGTTTTTTTCCTCTTTAATGTAATCACACAAAATAAATGTTAAAATATTCCTTGGTCCTTGAGTTATAACTTGTGGCCTGAGAAATTTGGATTTTAAAAGAAATCGCAGCTGAAACATGTATGCATATATGTAACTAATAACGTTTGCATACATAAAGAAGTTTATAATATAATACTGCTCTACTTGTTATTGAGCACTACTTTATAAACATCAAAGTTTCATTAAATTAACATCTAGGAAACTACAGCAATCAATTTCATTATAATTGATTAAACTGGCATAAAAAAAACATGCATATCTGGTTGCTTTGTTTCAAGAAAAGGTCTCCAAAACTTTTTCTTCTTTCTTTCTCTTTTTTCCCCCAGTTTCTATTGTTGCCTGACAATGTCTTAAGACTCCAACAGTAAGTTTATATTGTAGCGACTTAGGGTAATTATGTTTACTTAAATCGAATAAAATAGTATCTTGCTCTTTTTAATTGAGCACTATCAACAATCTTGTTGAAATTCAATGGTTTTACTTTGGGATATTTTTAACATGGAATACACACACACAAACTTATAAAATTGTGTGAAATTTGCTTGTTTTTTTTGTCATCATACACAAAAGATGCCATACACATTGAATAAAGTCATAAAAAAATGAATTAGATGATTTATAGAAATAGTGTGAGGAAGTGATAATCTTGTATATAAAAGAGGTGCAATTTTTCCCCTCTGAACCAAAATAGCGTAGGTTTACATTAACAGATGGCACAAAATTTTTTTATGTTCACGCTATTAGCCATTACCTTATATAACTATAGAACTCCATTACAGACACATTATTCCATAATATTAAAACATTACATTTATTCCTAGGAGTGAAATCTTCATCATTATCATAACCTACAGAGGAAGTAGCTCAAATTTTACCCCCTATTCGATAAGACCTTTTACGATCCCATTTTATACCACATGCATTTATACTTTTTTCTATTTTCCTGGGTCTACTCAGTAATTCACAGACTAGTGAATTCATACATACCGTCTACTGTTAACGCTTTACCCCTATACAAATAATTATTTCTCCCTTTTCCTATCCCTCAAAATCTCACTGGTTGAGATCTACATATTCTGACATTCCAGAATGAAAGAAACATCATTCAAAAATGAACACTCCAAAGATTGCCACAAACATGGCTTCCCAAAATCATTACATATTACATACCCCGATTACAAACTTCGGAATCTCAAAAAAAAAAAAATTGATGCGCACTTCATTTAAACTATTACCAGTACTATTTTCGCTAATATCTTACTAACATCACTAAGAAACAAATAACTTGGTTTATTGATTATTTGTAGTGTTATTTTATCAGACAGAAATTGAAGTTTCATATTTTCCTTGCTCATGCTGTTTACATTTATTTCATTTACAGTGACAGATAATTATTATTTATATTTTATTTCAGTAATAAAGTTACAGCGACAAATCATTATTAATTATATTTTATTTTTAGTAATAAAGATAACGAGACAGTAATTCATTTTTACTAAACGGTTATTACGGACACTTTAGAAAAAAAACTTCGTCTCATTTTGTTTACACGTTGCCGATTCGATTTTTTAGTTTACAGGTTTGTTTATAGTATGAATGCTTAACTTTAAATGCCTAAAATTAAATCACGCTATTATTTCACATGTTTAGATGTGGTTAACAATTACTTTAAATTAACCTTTTACTCTAGTAATAAGGATATATCGCAATAGTATTTCGTTTTTATTACTCTTACTAGGGACGCACACGTTATTTAACAAATAAAAAAAAAAAAAAGTAAATATGAAGATTCTTTCCACCTTCGATCAATTACTCCTTTTATAGGTTTCGCGTTTAAAATTCCAGCAGGCAAATAGTTTAAAATATCTGAAGAAATGTTAATTACAAGAAAGATTTTCGAGTGGGGGGTCTGAAAATGCAAATAACGTTTAAAATTACACCAAACAAGAAGTTACAAAAATATTTTAAAATGTTAAGTTTCAAAAAAGTAAGGGATCATTTGTATATAATACTTTAACGTACAATGAACACCAACTTTTTGGCCACCGTTTGTTGGAGGAGTGGGGCATACAATGAACACAATTTCATGTAAAATGTGCACCCACCTTTTTTTTGGGGGGAGGGGGAGGCTAACAGGTATTTTATAATCGATTTGACACGCACCAACCCCAAACAAGTGGGTGCTCATTTTACGTTAAATTGTGTTTAGTGTAGGTTGACCCCCCCTCCCCAAATAAAAATGTGGCCATAAAGTGGCTGCTCATTTTGCGTTATATTATTATAGAAAAGTGATCCCCCACTTTTTAGGAACTAACATTTATTCAGATCTTGGAATCTACTTGTATGCTGGATTTTTTTTTTTTTTTTTTTTTAACATTATTTTCATTTTCAGCACCGCCGAAAACCTTTAAAAGTGGTCATTTTAAAGGATTTTTCGAAGATGGAAAGATTCTCCATATTTACCAAAAAACAGAAATAATGCAAGATGAACGTTTACAATGAGTAAATGTGTATCATTTTATAATTTATAATTAAAAGCGTTGAACAATGCAAAGTACAATTTTGGGTAATTATTTTTACATTTGGGAGGCGAGGGTCTTTTGTAAATATTCTTCCACTTTATGATTGAATAAAAAAAATAGTGTGGAAGTTGAATTTAACCTGATAACACTAATTACAAATAGCGCAGTACCAAAAATGCATAAGCACCAAAATTTAAAGTAGATATTGATCTAGGATACAGAGTGCGATACCATAACGCAATTTTTAAATAGTTTTTTCAAGTTAAATTCAGTTTTTATATTTTTTTTATTACATTGTAAGGTTGAAGCACAGATTAGTTACCAAACACTAAAGAATGGCTTTCAGAATAACATTATTATTTCAGCTTTTCGCATGATTACATTTTCAATAATAACTTGATTAAATTTAACCCATTTAAAGTTTAGGAACCAGATTCATCGTTTGTTATCGAAATAAACCGTTCTGTGTATAATGTTTACTTTTACAGCTTAATTAAATGCTCACTTTTTAAATAGCGTTTACATTTATATTTAGTAACGTACAGGTGACTACAGGGTTCAATAGTTTTTTTGTCCCCATAACTCCAGTCTTGCCAACTAAAATGCCTTGCCCTAAACTTTACCCTGAACCTTCCAGCAAATTTTGTGACAACCCCATCCCCAGGCACAAAATAGGGTGTCTATTCTGAGGGCCATTTTAACATGAGGAGGTTAAGGGTTGGCAAATGACAAAAACAACAGCCGTATTTTAAATTTATACGAGAGGAGGGGAGGAGTGGGTAGGGGGAAGTAAGTATATATTGTATTCTCAAGATGAGAAGAAAAATTTAGTGTAGAATGACATCCACATAAGAATTAAATCATATTCCTTATTTTAACTTCCATAGTTTGGAGAGAGACAGAGGTGGATAGAGGGGGGTAGAATATCGCAAGAAGTAATAATTTTAAAGAAAGCTGTTATTATTCAACTTATTTATTCAATCATGAGTATTATCAAAAAAGGATTGATTTTTGAGAATGTTTATAATATAATTTAGAATGAATCAGCACGTTTTATTTTCTTATCCATCTTATTTTAGTTTTTATTTTCGGTAATTCAATGAAGGAATTAACCTTTTTCTAATATCACTTTTTTCCTACATACCTTGTAGAAGACTATTATACACGTTTTACAAGGCTAGTCTAGCCAAATGTATAAGTAATGTAGTTTCATACCTTTCCCAATAATTTTAATGTACAGGTGAATCTAATTTCTTTCTTTTTTTTTTGTCTTTTTTCAGTGATTATTGATTTTTACTGCTTACAACAAGTCTTATACATGTTGATTAGCTATATTACCAGTCACAGGACAGGTCCATAATATAAAAAAATCATTGAAACATTCAATGAATGGATATGGACTGATAGGTTGAAAACTGAAATTAGAACTTTACACTACTTGAGGTTTGAGTTGCAAAAGGTTTTAATTTTGTGGAGTTGAGTTTCCATCAAATGGGTCTTAATATTATTAAATATAAATCAAATTGAGAATCTGAATAATAGTTTTATCTACGTTTTAAATCTAATAAAAACTGCTCCATGAGTAAAAAATACAAATTTGCATAGAAAGAGGATAATTGACTTATGCACATACTGCAGAGAGCTTTGCTACATGCTTGAAATCAAAATCCTGCTACTTACGAGTCTTGGATGGTAGAGAATAAATTGTACTAAATATTACATTCTTAGATTTAATAACCCCAAAGCAATTAGCATAACCACAAACAGGTATACATCTTTCATATCAGTATAGACTAGCGGGACTTGTGAAAATTCCACAAGGGACTCATTCATATGTAATATATTGATGTTGGCATTCTGTAGATGTTCAGTGTAAATAAAGATGCTCTGATATTATTGTAGCTTTTTTGTTAAAACTGCAAAAGTATTTATCTAAGCTAGCAGGGACGCCCAGCATAGCCCGGTCGTAAAGTATGCCTAAATATGATATTCTAATTCTTGCAGATTTCATATATTATGTTCTATCGATTTTTATATATTATAAAGTTGCGATTTCAAAAATAAAAAAATATATCCATATGACTTGGATGCATTAGCTTGAATCAAAACCGAAATAAAAACTTATGAAAGAAAAAAAAAAATATATATATATATATAATATATATATATATATATATATATATATATATATATATATAACTCAAGTTCCTTCAACCATAATTCATAATTAAACTAAAACGAAACGAAAACTTATGAAGAATTCTTGATAAAATTATTTAAAAAAATAGATGACTTAAGTGCCATCAGCTATAATCGAAACCAAAACTTATAAAGAATTCTTGATAAAATTATTTTTTAAAAAATAGATGACTAAAGTGCCATCAGCTATAATCGAAACCAAAACTTATAAAGAATTCTTGATAAAATTATTTATGATAATAAATGGAAGTACATAACAATTAAATGACCCGGATGTAAGCGTGACACAGAAAATAACACACATGCTATCGTACTAATATACAGATGTAAAGAAAGTTTAACATTTACGAATTTAAGAAAAACCAATATTTTTCAGTGATGAATAAAATGAAATAAAATTTCAAATTAAGGCTGAACACTGAATTCCATTATATGTTATTGTAAATATGTATGAAGTATTGTTGCCATTTTGTGGTTGGTAAATCTCTGTACCATTTGAGGGTTTTTGATAAGCTGCAATTTGATTGTCATCACCCTTTCTTCTTTGCACCCTCTCTCAGATGTGAGATTACTAGTCTCAGTCTTTTCTATAAATACTATCATGGCATGTATTCTTCAGAATTGTCTGATCTATTTCCTGTTTCATTGCTTCAGTTCATTTAACTGGTTAATCTATTGGTTCCCGCGAATTCACTGTTTTGATACCTCATCGTAATACGGTTTCTTCATAGCAGTAACTTCTTTCCAAGAACTTCAGATTTGTGGAACTCTTCCTGCTGACTGTTTCCTTCGTTATAGCCTTGTTTTTTTTGTTTTTTTTTTGTTTTTTTCAAAACTAAAACAAATAGGCATCTCTTATCTTTGCGATAATCATCCTTTGTTCTTGTTAGCTCTTTACATCAAGTGGCTTCAGCTTTATCTGGAGCAATTTCAATTTTCTTTTTTTTTTTTAATACACCAATGGTGAACCATTTTCTACAGAACTGACTCATCCATCAACCAAAGTCGGAACATAAGTATTTGATCTACTATAATCAGAACTGAAGAGACCGTTTACTGGATGGCAGTATATTTAAAAGCTACCCGAATACATAAGTAATTGCAGACAAAAAATGATTTCCTTTTTATTTGAAATGTGGTCTTCTTAAACGACATTGCCTGGGATTAGCTTTTGGAAATAGGGCTTTGAAAATTAAGAATAATTATTACTAGAGTCAAATTGTTATAAATCTAAAAGATTAAAATGGTTGACCTGAAATGACTACGAATTGATTTAATTACAAAATTGAAATAATTATTTAATAAAATTTTTTTGAGTAATTAATACTCAATAACAACATGAGTATAGAAATTGTGGTTCAAACTATTTGAAATTTATAAAAAAAAAAAAAAAAGTGGTAAAAGGCAAGAGTCTTGAAAAGCTAAAACATTGTAGGAAAAATTATATTTTAAAGACTTAAAAATGTATAAAAAAAAATGTTATACCTCTGGTATCATTCAATCACCAAATCATTTTCATAGGATACAGATAACTTCCACTTAACTACAGAAATATGTTTTAAATTGCTCACAAAATCAAATAAAACATTATATTTGCTTTATCATATAACCAAGATGGTGACACTTGTTAACATGTGTTTATTTTAAATACATTTGCAAGTTTGTTGTAATTACTAAATATGATTAGAGTGAAATGAGTTTCAACCATTATTCACTACTTTGATTCCTCAAGAAAACAATTTAATTATGTTAACAATTGTAAAAATAATAAGTTATATTTAGTTATAACATCGTACACATGAAAGGTTGTGTTATTTAAGAATGAAGGAAGGCCACCATTTCTTTCTCTCTCCCAATTACGGGGTATATTGTAGGACTGATCGATTTATCTCATTCTTTGGCGATGTGATTTAGAATGCTTTAACACAGGGTTTCCCCATAGGACACCATGGAGCCCCTGAACAGGGCAAAGGTTTTTCACAGAGCAATAAACAAGACAATTTCTAAAATAAATATGAAAAACATTCATTTCAAATTTTAACTTATACTTGTTTATTAGTTGTCTCTGTCCAGGGTTTTACTATATTTTCGTATTTACAAGCATCTTTTGTTTTTGATTAATCAAAAGCTGTTGCATTTTTATCTTAATTTATTTTTAATTTTCTTTTTCATGAACCATCCTGAAACTCTTTACGCCTTATCATATTTCGTTCCAATAAAAAAAGATCAACAATTAAATGTCTGAAGCCACTTAATTTTTCCACATAAAGCATTTGGTCATCTTTAAGAAGGGGCTTCCGGAGTCCTTCAATCTCACTCACGGAGCCCCACTGGTTTGTGGAGCCCATTTTGGGAAACGCATTCTAAATATTTATCTTTTCATTTATGTCTCATGCCAAGAGATTGGGATAAGTTATTCCATTGATAAAATAAATCAATTCAATATTGAAATTGAAATACTATGAATTACGTAATAAATAGAAGGCACTCTTTTACTTGAATATTCTTTTTCTTTTACTAATAAATCTGTTAAAAATATAAAATGACAAATTTAAATAGTTGATGAAATGTGGAAATGAATATACTTTATAAGATTACTTGTATTGTGCTAGTAAGACAAAGATTTTTAAGGATTAACTTCTTCAACCTACTGTTATAAGATGCAATTAATTTTAACAAATGTAAAAACATAATTGTATATCTTATAGCTTACGTAGGTTGAGCAATGTTGAATGTATTTTTCTTTTTAAAGCATTAGTGAACAAGGTCACCATTTTACTCAACTTTCAGGCTGGAATAATTTTTCTTGAAGAAACTGAAGCAAAGCACTTTCTTCCTGTTTTTTTTTTTTTTTTTTTTTTTTTTTGCAAAGAACACGGTGCAATTATAATAAGCAAAAGTCGGCTAGTCTGAATTTATTTGTCAGATGTATTGTTAAATGCAGGTATAAGCTTGAGAAACCAATCAATTTTTTATATATTATATTATTATATTATTTTTATACTCCTATAAATTTGTATTTTTTTATGTATTAGTATTATTAAAAACCATTTTTTCTATTTATTTAAAAAGAAAATCTAACTTTGTTATATATGGGTTGTGTGATATTGCATTCATCTGCAAAAGATCTAGCTAATTTGTATATTCTTTTAAACATTCATTTTAATTAATTCCCTATTAGTTTTTCAGTTTTTTAAGGCATAATCATCTTTAGTTAACTATTACATGTATTTATATTCATAGAGATATTCTACATGATTTATACTTGCATAATATTTGCATAAAAAGGTTATAGTAAACCCAAACCTCTTTCTATGTATATTTATGTATGAGTATATATATTTGTTTAAAAAAATGTTGTCTACCAAACTCCTATGTCAGTTCTTGATCTACAGGCATGAAACTTAATATATAAGGTATTCAAACCCATGCAAAACTTTATGCTTGGGTTTTAGTCGGGGAAAATCAGTGCAAAAGTGTGAAAATTAAAAAAGTGGAATTTGCCCGGTAAAAATTGAACGACAGCATCATAATATGCATGCGTAACGTAATAGCTATTGGCTCATGTTTTAATTTTTAGCCTTCCAACAAACATACCTTCATAGCTTAGGCATTAACATCAAAAGAAAAAATAAACAAGCTAAACATTTTGGTTTCGATTCTCGGTGGTGACGCACAAGTCATTTTTGTTTAATTTTTTAAATCATTACTATGTATTGGGTCTAATATAATATAATAAATACAAAAAACGGCATTAATCAAAATATCATATTAAAACATATTTTACAACCGGGCAATGCCAGGCAGCCTGCTAGTATTAGATAAAAATAATATTAAATTAATTCATGAAACACTCAGTGATTTTAGAAAACAAAATTAATTTAAAAAATTCAATTGTTTTTATTTTCTTTCTTAGTTTTAGGATTTTAGTTGAATCCAATGTTGATAAGAGAGTATAATAGGAAACTCTGTTAAAAGGAGTTGGTTACTATATATACTTGGTTATGAACAAGACTGTCCACATACTTAGTATGTATTTCCTTTGTCAATATCCTTTACTATTTAGTTTCATGAGAAATATAGCAATGAGATGGAAGGTAGTGATTTTTTTTAAATTGTTAACTATGAAAAAGTTGTTTCTTTTTTACTCCTAATTATGTCATTTTAATAAAATCAGATTAGTATTAGAAAGTGATAAACTCTTTAATCAACTTCCTAAATAAATAATAGCATTTATTTGTAGAACATTTTTTTTACATATTAAAATAAGGTGTTATAAATCAAATTAAAGTTAACTAATAGTTATATAAACAAAAAAAGTCTTTGGCTTGTAGAAAAGCATTAATAATCTTAAAATTATTACATCTTATAATGTGTGAGAATGGCAGGCATGTAGTGCATATTGGTGTTAGTTGGCAACTTGAGTGTACCAGGTTCAAATCCAGTTCGTTCCATTGCAACATTTTCATGGATGCTGGTAACCTTCACATGGTCTCTTCTGTAAGTATTTGATTCTACAAAGAATTGAGGAACCCAACGCCAACAACAGAATCAAGCCGATCAAAAGAGCTGTACCATACTGATTCATAGAAATTTTTCTCCCTTTTTGAATTGAAAGTAACGTTCAATTTCAGAAGAGTTTCCAATGGGTAGCTAATCTGTACAATTCCTCAAGATGAAAAAGAGTTTTCGGTGGGTAGCTGATCTGTATAAGCCTTGGACTTAACAATTTTGCAGGCAAAGAGCAACAACCTTTCTCATGTGAACATGAAAATTTATACGTAGGAATTCTAAAATATCCAATATTGTTTTTGATTGTTTGCTAACAGAATGTGGATCCATTTGATTAGTCAGTTCTTATCACCAGAGTCTATAAGTAGAACTTTCCAATTTTCTTTTTAATCATACCCTCTTATATCGATGAAGATGAGTTTCCTTGCTGCTTCAGTTGCTTGGAGACTGTTCTTGACAATCAGCCAGACAGGTGTAGGGGCCAGTAACTGGTCCAGTACCTGTCAGACTGAGGTACACCACCTGGGTATTACTTAGGAGATCCACCCAGCTTTCAAGTGGGGTAAGTTTATCGCTTGCTGCCTGAGGCGCCCCAAGAGAGGAATGCCAATGAGGATTCCCAGGCAATTTTTGCTGAGCAAGAGTGCCTATCCTATTAGGGGAGCTTGCTCGACATTCCCACTTTCCTGACCTTGTGTCACATCTTGCTGAGGTGGGCAGTAAGTAAATATCTACCCTAATAATATATGAAAAATATTGCCACAACTTTTTATTGCATCATGTATATAATTGTTCAATAAATCAATGCAAGATTCAGAATATTATATACATTTAATAATTTGCCATGTAATTTAATATTCCCTTGACACCTCCTCTTTTGGAGGAAGCCAGTTCAACTCACCTAGTGTGAATGCTATCCAAAAACAACAAAGAGAATAAGTATTGGAAATAATATTAATTAAAAACAAATTGTTTTCTTTTTTTATCCATAGGAAAAGAGAAATTGTGCATTTGTACCATTCCAACAAGTATAAGTATATAACTGCAACGTTTTTATATAATAAAAACGTCAGTTTTTCTCCTCTGGACCAAAATACCGTAGGTTTACAACAACAGATGCCACATACAAATTTCTTATGTCTAACTTATTAGCCACTAACTTATCTAACTTTATAAAGACTTTTCTGACACATCCAGGTATTCAAATAAAATCCTAAATTCCATTCGAGGAGCTCCACCAGCCCTATCGCATTAACCTACAGAGGAAGTAGTCCCGATTTTTCTCTCCTACCGATCCCCAGAAACACTGCAGGGAGTTATACACATGGTATGGATATTGTGGTTACACCCTTCATAACTGATTCATAAACTAATAAATTCCTGTCCGTCGATGCGAAAAATAAATTCTCCCTTACAACATTCCTGCTATTCTGATTGGCTTAGATCAGACCGATCCTGTATTCCAGATTACAATTCTGTAAATTAAAACGAACACGCAAGCCGTTATCCAACATGGCATCTACTGATTTAGGGGACCAGCATTTTACATTAAATAAAGCGATTACTGAACAGCACGGAGGTATTTGCTTCTCACTCCCCCTCTCTCTTTCTCTCTCTATAAATGTGTTTACAGGGAGAGGAAGAGAGAGTGAGAGTGAGAGTGAGAGAGAGAGAGTCAGAGCGAGAGTTATATGTTTTGTTTACATTCGAACACTGTACTGAAACGAGAGAGAGAGATACATATATATATTAAATCATTGTTACGGATTGACCTCATTTTATTACCGCATCCCATTATTTGGTTTAAATAGAAAAAAAAACATGGTGTTATTTCGATGCTGTCACTGTAGAGTAGTGGTTATCGGGGGGGGGGGGCGTAAATTATGGGTTTCACGTTCACCCCCATGTAACGGATTTTTTTTTTTTAAGTTTTAACATTTAAACAAGGTTAGACATTGTGATAAATACGTATATCATTTCATGTTTCTTAACTTTTCTCAGTTATTTTAATTATCGAATTCAAACAGTTTCCCCCACACACACACACACACACACACTTTTTATTTTTTTTTTTTTTAGTATCGAAATGAAACCTTCATTTGTTTTGGGGGTGTTTATTTTATTTGTTTTTTTTTTGGGGGGGGGTTGTTACGGTGATAAGTGAAATAATTGTAACCAAGTACTACAGTAATTGATGAAAAAAAATAATACAGGAGAAATACACGAAAAAAAGTGTCATTTCATTTCCGTAGGATACGATTCCATGTTTCCATTCTTATATAAATTTCTGCTCTTTAATAAAATTTAGAGACAAACTATTTTTAGTCGTGGAGGCCAGTAAGTAATCAGTCAACATTTACCACAGCTTCAATGGCTAAATGAATGTTTTTTTGTTTTTTTTTTTCACCTTTCTCCACCTGGGCTCCCTGCTGCATACCGATAGTCATTCTTACCATGAGGAGTTGGGGGTGTCTATTCCGAAAGCTGTTCGTATTATAAGGAGGTTGGGGGTTGGGCAGCAGCAACAACTGCACTTTAAGTTTTTTTCAAGGGAGTGGGGGGGGGCACACTTCCACCGGGCAATGTCAGTTAGCCGGTACTGCTAGTTGAATATATAGGATTAGCAAATCTCTTAACGGAGGCTTCCTTTCTAGGGCAATTGCTCTTGACATATCAAAGGCCTTTGATAGGGTTTGGCATAAAGATCTACTCCACTAAATCTCCAGCTACGGTATAGCTGGAAATGTTTTTTCAATTATTAAATCATTTCTCTCTGATAGGTTCCTAAGAGTAGTGGTTGACAGGCAGAAATCATAACCTCACAGTATTAATGCTGGAGTCCGTCAGGGGTCCATCTTGGGCCCAACTCTCTTTCTGATTTACATCAATGATCTCCCAAATCACATCCTAAGATCATTTCTAGACAGTTATGCTGATGACACGACCATCTATGGCAACACTTCAAAAACTGTAAACAACCAAGTTCTCTCTGATTCTCTCTCCTCTGATCTTGATCATGTGGTACAATGGGGAAAGACGTGGGATCTTTCTACTGCTCCAATAGATATCTCACTTCTGATCTACCTATCTCTGCTTTATCATTATCTTCATGACAAGTGCTCGTCTGAGCTTCAATCTATGATCCACCCCTGGCCTGACTTTCATGAAAAACACTCGTCTAGCTGAAACACTATCAATAATTTTCTCTACTTTTTATGTGCCTAAACATAAATGTAGATTCCATGAACGAAGCTCCTTTCTTAGAACTGCACATCTGTGGAACTCTGTTCAATTTTCCTGCTTTCCAACTGACTATAATATGGTTATTTTCAAGTTCAACGTAAACAAGTTCTGGATGAGCCATCCCCTTAAGTAATCCAATTTACCCAATTCCCACTACTAACGATTACTATAACCATTTTCCCATGTACACTCAGTAACCCTTATCCTTGAGTGACCTCCAGGCCTTGATAAGTAGTGACTCCTTTGTAAAAAAAAAAAAAAAATTAAAAAAAACATTGGGTCTGATGAGATTTGAAATCTGCTTGGCTAATTTCATAGTCCTAATCATGCAACATGCTGAACTAACGCTACCTGGTGACTAAACTCATCATCTATTTAGTCTTTCTACCTTTAATATTGTTACTTAACAGTCTTCCATAACATACACCAACAAACATTACCCGGCATTGCCTTTTTGTTTCTTTTATAGAGCCCCTTCTCCAATCTTTTTAATCTTTTTTCAATAAAATAATGTTATATTTTAAAAATAAAAAGCAATAAAAAAATCGGAAGGATATTGATATTTGTTGACATTTAAATACGATAAATATTTGTTTTTCTTTTAAGCTTGTAAAATTAAAATAATCACAATAACATTTTTTTTTGTGTGACTATGGGAAATTTGAAAGTTATATTGAATCTTTTAAATTTTCCATTAGAAAATGATTATAGATAAGAATGTTTTATGACAGACCTGGTAATGATACCTTGATCCATACGCAAAGTGTTCTGGTACCTTTGTTCAAAAATATATGAATTTTTCAAAAGTAGTCCTGTTCTAACAACTAACTTTTCTTTACTTGATATGTATCATGTAGTATAATTAATGTTTTTGTTTCCTGAATAGATCAGATAATATACATAATTAAAATCAGATACTACCTTCATTTGTTTTTTTTTTTTTTTTCATTTTCTTCCTTTACACTATCATTAAATTATTTATCAAAAAAGAAGAAAGAAGTGTATTAGCTAATGAAAACACTTGAAATAAAATTTACTATTAGTAAATCTGAAAAAATATCTTCAGTGCTCATGAATGACAGTGAGGGAAGATCTAAATATGAGAATAAAAATCTCTTCTTCTAAATATAAGTAATCAAAAATAAAATATTGAACAGGATTAATATAAAAAAAATATTAAAAACGATTGAAAATACAATTTTTATTTTTTAAGAATACGAAGAATCTCCAACATAATTCAACTGTGAAACAGAAGCATTTATTGTATACCTTATTATTAATAATAATAATAATAATAATAATAATAATAATCTATATATCTTTAAAGGTGAAATTTCTGTGTGTGTATACATTTCCCTACCAAACTACTGTCAATTTTCGGTCTACAGATTCAAGATTTGATATAAGGGTATTGAGAAAAATCTAATCTGTTTTCGGCCAGAAATTTGGCTGTCAAGGCGTCAAAGTTCACGATTTGACCTTTGAAAACTACCAATTTTGGGTCTAAACACTTGAAATTTTAGATGTAGGTTACTTGGACATAGATCAAACTTTTTAATTTGATTTGAGCCCAAAGCAAATAAGGGGTCAAAGTTGGTGTCAAAATTTTAAAAAAATTTAACTTCTGCAGTCAATTTTTGGTCTAAAGATTTGAAATTTTGCATAAAGTGTATTCAGACATAGGCAAGCTTTTTAATAGGTTTTTGGCAGAAAATCTGGCTACCAAGTGGTCAAAGTTCAAAAAATTTTACCTTTGTGGTCTGTAGCAAACTATTTAGCCAATCTTGGGCTTAAATATTTAAAATTTTACATAAAGGGTATTCAGACATGCAGCAAGTTTTTAATCCGCTTTAGGGCGAAAATTTGGCTGCCAAAAGGTCAAAGTTGAAAGACTTGACCTTTGTAGACTCTACCAAACTCCTCCACCAATTTTGGGTATAAATACTTGAAATTTTAGATGTAGGCTACCTGGACACGAGTCAAACTTATTGATATATATATATATATATATATATATATATATATATATATATATATATATATATATATATATATATATATGCACATAAAGTTATGAACAGTACATAGGGACCGAGCAAAGCCAGGCTGAACTGCTAGTAATAATAATAATAAAGCTAATAATGACAAAGAAACGGTGAATATACATTTATTGACATAAGGTTATTTTAGTTGCCAAATAATAGACAAATGAGATTAAAGAACTAAATGTTGACTATGTCTTACTATACATTTCATATGACCTTAAAATATCTCTAAGTGATCAACTTTCAATATTATCTATAGGGAGGAAAGGAGGATCTTATCCCTCCAATTGCACAAGTTATTAATTCCTCTAGCATCATAGCACACATGGAGAGATTTTAGATATCACCCGGTTAATTTTGAGCATTCAATTTGCTAATATATACGTATATAATTTATTTTCTATATTGATATACAGATAAAGAAGTCAAAGTCGAAAGCTTTATTACCCCTATATTATGGACATGAGATTATATAGGTCACTTAATGAATATTCTGTTGTAAAGTCTATTAGCACTAAGATATGGAAATTTCAACTTGAAAATAGATTTTTTTTATTTTTATTTTATTTTTTTTTTTTTTTACTTGAGTGGATATCTAATTCCGTAACTAGGGGGAATATTTTCTGGATTATCTTGAGAGAGAGAGAGATAGATAGATGGTATATTAGTGTATCCTATTCCTCAGAAGATGACATGTATGGCTTAGCTAAAGTTGATATGATTCTTTACCTATAAATAGAGATAATGTGTTATTATTGCAAACAATGTATGTTCATCCATAATGGAGAACTGGTGTCTGTAACTAAAACTTATAATAGTATTATAAACAAAAACAAAAAAAAAAAAAACATTCGTATTATATTGCCAATTAAAACACCAGTCTCTGAAAAAGGGAAGTTTAAGACACCTCCACACACAAAAAAATATAAAAATGTATGTGATGTTTGTGTTTTTTAGAGAATAGATAAAAAAAAAAAAAAAAAAAACTACATAAAATTTAAAATTCTTACATAAAATTTATCGTGGGGGGGGGGGAGATAACGAATGTGTTCATGGCTCTCTCACTTAAGGGGGCTATGAGAACTCTTAACATTTCAAATAAATTCTATTTTTATGAAATTTAATCATGTGTATAAAATTTTCTGGGTGTGTTTTGAATCTCTTAGAACCCTCCTAACCCAAGTGAGCTGAAGGCAAGGATGCTTTCTTTAAAACTTCGAATATATCTTATTTTGATGGAATTTATACAGCATATAAAAATGTCCTGAGAAAACAATGGAAGTGGTCCTAAATCTCTATGTATCAAATATCTACATATCCCGACCTCTGACTCACGAGAACAGAACACCCTTAATATATATATATATATACGATTTTAATGAAATTTAAACCATATTCATAAGCGAGTTTTTCAACATTTCAGCTTCTAACTATTAAGTGCAAAACGAAAGATGGGGGACAATAGAAAACAAATATGGTGTTATGAGCATCGTGAAAATGTACATAGTAATGATCATCATTCAATCCCGAGCAACATCGGATTTTCCTACTAGTTTGCTGTATTTTATAAAAGGTCAAAATTATAAACACTATTCTATAACATTTCATAAAACATGATATACAAGTATTTTTAACTTATTATTCAGAATATATTTTAATAGTTGTAACCACATACTTATAATAGAGATTGGCAAATTTATAATTTTAGGGATCAGAGAATTGGCAGACTTTTATGTAATCAAAGACTATCACCATTCCAACATGTTTTTCTTTTGGTAATTTTTCATCATGCATCATATTTTTTAATTGAATTCTTTAAATTTCGTTCATTAAAAAATAAAACAAAAACAAATTTTTACTTTAGAGGTTTAAAAATCATAAAAGACGTTCTTTCTCTCCTCCACCATTATCTAATATATAAAAGGCAAAATAGGAACGCATTTGTGTATATCCACGAAAGGCTTCTTGCATCGGTTAGATTCCGGAAGAAGTTTTCGCACACTTCCAAGATCATAATATCTCAGATTCGTAAATGGATATTGTCTATCTTTTTTTTGATAGAGTTTTAAAAAAAATTCCCGTCGTCCCGTCGTGTCGGCTATTTGTTTGTCTTTTTCGTATAAATAAAGCAAAACTAATTGAACACAACCACCAGTGCATGGCTTTCGCCTGGGTAGTATCTATTCTGTAATTTGTCCTTGGTCGATGTAAGAGAAACCCTTCATACTAAGACAATTACTATTTATTTGGATACTGCCAGAGTGCCCCCCTTTTTTGGCCTAGCTGCTTTTCCCCTATATTAAAAACGACCTTCGTGGGAAGTTTAAAAGCAATGATATTTCTGCAAGTCATCTTTTTGATTGACTTTCTTAGATTTGAACGCTTTAGACTTCCAGTCTCGTCATGGCGTAGAGGTAAGACGTCAGATTTTCTTCCACTTTCTTTATCGTCTTCGTGTCACGGGTTCGAGCCTGCCTGCCTACTACTTTTTTTTTTTTTTTTTTTTTTTTTTTTTTTTTACACCTTCAAACATCCGGGTAACGCCAGGCACCCAGGCTAGTTTTTATAGAAAATGTCTGACTGAGCAGAGTCTTCCTTTAAAACATTCACAGCAAAAGCTCGTCTGTTTATCATAATTGCAAAGAACTTTCCTTTATTCATCTGTGTGTAAGAGAGAGAGAAAGAGAGAGAGAAAAAGAGAGAGAGAGAGAGATAAAATATTACTAATATAAAAAAAAAAAGTTCTGAAGTCTGAGTCATATATTTTAAAATTTCAAGAGTCTAGACCTGTTTTGTTTGCATGACTAACTCCAGAAACATAGTTTATAAAATATTTAATTAGGTCACTTTAATCGCCACTGAGTTTCTTACGTTATCTAGAGAATTTTAATAAAATTCCAGTTAAAGCGAAATAATTCAAGAATACAAAATAACTCTAAACATTATCAGGTTAAAAATGTTTTTAAAAATTGTCAAACATGTAAAAAAAAAAAATGTTTTTAAATTGTAGAAAAATCTAATAACATAATGAATGTAATAAAAGTTATTTAATTCTGAGCATGTAAAAAAAAAAAAACATGCATTCATAATTGCTTGATTTAGTCAGTGTTGAATAAACATGTCTATCCTCCCACACGCACGTATATTTTAGACTAGCCTGGGTGCCCGGCACTTCAAAGAAAACAAAGATTGTTTTATTTCGTTTTTATATAATGGAACTAACAGGCCACCTGGCATTGCCCTGTCATAAAATATGCTTAAATATGATATTTTAATTAATGCAGATTTTGTATTTATTAGCCAATACTGTATTGACTATTATATCCTACACAATATATATTAGTGATTTCAAAAGTAAAAAAAAAAATATGACTTAGGTGTCATCAGCCAAAATCGAAACCAAAACATAGTTCTCCAGCCTTATTCATTATCGTCTTACCTAAATCCATACACATATAAAAACTTTAAAAAAAAAAAAAAAAAATGATGTTAAAGATATAAATGTACATTTGTACATGCATGGAAATAACATACTTATGCCTGCCAAGTTCTAATTTTTTTCAATTTTGACTTTAATTTTTACTGGCTAAAAGAAAAAAAAAATTGTTTCACAGGTCCAAATATATCAAGTTTCAAGTTTGTAGACAAAAAATTGATATATGCGTTTGGTAGATACTGTTCCTCAGACAGATGTACAAATAGACAAGGTTACTTTTTACATACATATACCGGGTGGAACCCTAGAAAAGACGAAATGATTCCATTTCCATTTGATGAAAACCGGTTTTCTTTTTTTGTTGCAGATAGGGATGAAAAGATTCCAATATTTTTTTTCGATTCTGATACAATTACCAATTCAGTACTAAATTCGCGATTCTGATACAATTACCGATTCCAATTCTCTATAAATCTCTAAATATTTAACTATAAAGGTGTTATTTTGTGCCAATTACTGTAAAAACACATCTTAAATGTGCCTATATTTTCTCAAACATAAAAACACACTTGTAAGTGATCGAGAGATTTTAGTCTTACTGGAAGTTTAAATCCATAAAATATTTATCATTTTATTATTACTACAAGCAGTGGAAGATGTTTCTTAACCCAAAATCAAATAAAAAAGATAATTTAAGGAATCGGTTTTGGCATCGGAAAATAGGGTCAAATTTTTCTGATTCCGATACCCCAAAAAAACTCTAATTTTTCCGATTCTCGATTCCAATTAATCGTCCCAACACTAGTTGCAGACCATCTACTACTTGGCCTGTTGTGTACAAATCCCAAGAGCAATAAGAACCTTCTATCATATCTGAAAGTGACACACTGTTCAACGAGCAAGATCGGAGATGTGCTGTTGTAGAACTCATATTCTCTACCAATCCAAGTTATGACAACAGAACCATGGCATCACACTCAAAATGCATCGCTGGATTGCCATGATTGTCAGGACATGCCCAGGGTGATGAAAACAAAGTTTCCAGCTACAGTTAGTGTTTTTGGTGTAGTTTCAAGTGAGGGCCATATCATGCCACCTCACATCTTCAAAGTCGACTTGAAAGTAAACACCAAAGTGTACCTGGAAGTGCTGAAGAGTATGGTGATATCCTGGTGCAATCAGATGCCCACTGGCAGACCCTGGGTGTTGCAGCAGGATTCAGAGCCTTGGCTTCAGAAGCAGTGCTACAACCTTGTACTTGTCTATCACTTGACCTGAACCTGTTGGACTACTTCATTTGGTCATATGTCAGGAACATCACCAACATGACCTCACACAACACCAAAGCCAGCCTGATTGACGCCATCTGCCAAGTATTCGCCAAGCTCCTGCCGGTGCTTGTGGAAAAGTTTCGGACGTGTATTGAGGCGGTGATTGAGGCTGAAAGCGGCTATATTGAATAGATGTAAGTTTTACTACATAATCAAGTTTCAATAAAAGTTTTAAAATGAAGCTGTAGTGTTGTTTTCTTTAGGGCGACAACTTTACCGTTCCACTCTGTATTATAAATGGTAAGCTCATCTATTATTTAGAACTAGCAGGGGTACCCAGTCTTGCTCAGTGTAATTAAATACAAGTGAAATTATGTGTAATATCTTTATATTAAAATTTCGATCTCTCCCCTTCTCTCTCTCTCCAGCAGGCATGCTCCCAGTTCCGGATCTGTATTGAAGCGGTGATTAAGACTGAAGGCGGCTACATTAAATAGATGCCAGCTCTACTACATAATCAAGTTACCTGAATTCATTTTTTCAATAAAAGTTTTAAAATAAAGCTGTAGTGTTGTTTTCTTTAAGGCGACACTTTTATCATTCCACAAAACAAATTTAAATATTTTTGATTCACAACCTCCTTAGCAATCCACTATGTTTAGCCTTTTTACTAAGAGCAATGTGTAGTATCTCTTTTGATATCAGATTTCATTTTTTTTCTCTTCTCAATCAGGTACAAATCTTTCTCGACCGAGGAAGTATTTATTTTTTGCCTCAATTAAAAGTGCCTTTTTTTTTTTTTAGTGGCATGGATTTTCCCCACATTAAAAACCGGTCTCATTCTGGCCTTGTGGGAAGGCAAGTAGATAGAGACATAAATACAATAAGAACATTTATATTTTTGCAAGAAAAAAGTTGCAATAACCAGAAATAATATAAAAGCTATTTTCTCCTTCCTCTCATTTGTACCCACAAACCATTGAATGTATTAAGACTTCTAAAGAACTGTTCGCTTTCCTCTCAGTATCTTTGGGAAGAAATAAGTTAAGATTAATGATGTTATTTATATAATTAATTAGAACGCCCGTCGCAGGACAGGTAAAATTACCCCCCACCCACTTCGTCCTTATGAAGTTTTAAATCATGATATAACATTACTAAACCCTATGTCTTATAATCCTTATTCTAATTTTTATCAAAATCCATTATATGATTTTGACTCTAGAAAATGTCTAAAATTAAGAAACATAAATTCCGAGAATCTTGTTTAATTAGCTATGGATAAAATTCAAAGCAAATCCGAAATATTTTGATGATTAAATATTTTAACCATTAAATATTAAGTTGTGCCCAATCATCATAAACACTCTAAAATATCCTTCAATGAACTGAAATTTTCGATAGTTTGAGAGAATATTAATAAATTGAAGTCTAATTAACTAGTATTAAAATTTAACAAAAACTGGATGAATCTGAATTTTCTCTGTGCATAGAACGAAATTAAGTTAAATATAGCCTACATTATGACTCCTTACGTTTAGCCACTGTGTTCCGAAATTTCTGGTCCCGGATATGACCTTAAATTATATCCAATGGTGAGGCCCCAGCTTGTGGGCTTTGGGTAGTGTGGAGCCACCCTTTAATTGCCATTGCTCCCAGGTCCACTCTGACTCTGAGTGGTAGTATCTGTTAGGATCCCAACTATGGGTTAAATAGAAACCGACTTGAAAAAAAAATATATTCTACATTTTCTTCAAAATTACTGGATTCGACATTAAATAAGCTGAAAAGGGTTGATATGCCGTAAAACAAAAACAACAAACCAACCGAAATTTCTAAGGATAGGTTTATTAGTTAAGAAATGAATCCTAATCATATAAACATATTCAGGTAAGTAATTTAATATAAATAGAGATACATAATGAACATATACAATTGCACTTCCATTTGTTACAAATGGACTCTTACATATGTAATCTTAAGTAGAACGACTGTATTTTCTAGTCTGAAACGTCTACGATTGCAACCTACCGCTAATTCTCTGTGATCGTTGTGGCCCTTACTGCTTCTGGGTTATTCAGACTTGGTTTATTGTAACAAGCCCTCTCAAATATAACAATGAAGAGAGAACTTGAAACCTTTTAAAAGTCAGTAAGCTATTCTCCCACCGAGTCGCTTTTACAAAGCTATTAATACAATGATTCATATAGTAATTCTACAAAGGAGCAAATACTCTAACACAAAGTTGGTTATTCAATTGATAAAACTAGTAATACTGGTTAGGGTTACAAATTGCATTTTTTTTTTTTTAATCTAAAAATAAAATATATTACGTTATCTAGACATTTATAGTTGTCGGTAATAATTGACAAATAACAATAAAAACATGAGCATACTTTGTGGAGGTAGATGGTGGAGGGGAATAGTTGAGAAAATTGGTAAAAATGTAAGTTACTTCTGAATTTTTTTTTCATACATACTTATTAAGAATAAACATTATTTTTTACAAGATTTAACATTGATCAAATCGTATTAAAATACTAAAACAATTGTTGATAATGTTAAAAAAAATGTTCTGCTTTTTAATGATTATTGAAAAAAGAGTATAAGCCGATGTTTCATGATATTTTGGGTGTTGAAAAAATATTTTAATGGTCTTTGTTTCATTCAACTTACTTGCTAAAATGCTATCATTAATTGTGGAATGTGTATACTAGTAAGATAAAAATAAAAGCTACGCATTAAATATAAGTAACGTTAAGGGATGCAATTAGGAGGAAACTAGTGTTTTACTAAATTATTTATACTAAGCAGTAGATATAATTATATTTGATGGGGATCGGTTTAGTACCAAATTACAATTGGATTTTAAAGTGTATTAAATTTGTATTAAGAAAACAGACGATCTCGTGTGTTTTCTTTTGGTATTGCTTTTTTTTTTTTGCAGATATACATAACTTTGATAAATGCACATTTTTTTTTTTTTTGTAAGTATTATTATTTCTTCATACATCGAATATTTATTGGAAACAAAACTAAAATAAGGTAAAACTAAAACGGATTTAAAAAAATTCAATCCAAAAAAATGTAAACATGCCTATATTTTAAATAATTTTTTTCTAAACTGTCTATCCGGGCAACACCGGCAAATGCATCTAGTTTGTTAATAAAAAAAATAAACAATGCAAATTTTGATGTTTATATACACAAAATATATAATGATGTAGATTTTTTTTTTTTTTGTTCAGACAATGTTTATAGATAAATAAAATTGTAATTAAAACAATACAAGGCATGCACGTCTTCTTTAAACGTCCAATAAATTTAAACAACAAAAGACAAGACTAAGACAGTGAACCCGGGGTTCCTAGTAATAAGGGGTTCAGTGAACCCCTTATTACTAGGATTTTTTTTTTTTACAAAGGAATCACCACTTATCAAGGGTCAGGGGTCACTCGAGGGGTAAATAGTTACAGTAGTAAAAAATTAAAGAAATTAGTAAAAAAAAAAAAAAAAATCAACTAAAACGAATTTTCTGTTCTTTCCTTCATGTAATAAATTAAACTAATATTATATATTAATTTAAACAGCCAAATCTTGTTATAAAAACATTTTATTTTCAATGTCCATAAGAAAAGATATGTATTCAAAATTTCATACAGATCATGTTCATATTTTAATAGTGAAAAAAGCACATTTTAATATGAATGCGAATATATATATATATATAACTCACTGTGTCTTTCTCCATATTTTCAAACTAGTTTTTCCGAAACTAAAAGTCGCAGTGTGGCGCTAGGGCTTTCAAATGATTGGATTTTTATGGACCGTGCTCCTATGGGTCTTTAGCCGCCTAAAATAGTTTTTAAGGGGTCAAAATTGAAAAAAATTGTTATACATTTTGTACATTCATCTAAGTTTATTTTTCATCAGTTCACATGCGTGTCACGTTGGTATAGTGGTAACGTCACCAGCTTTGAATGCTACAGTCTTGCTTTCGGTTTCAATTTTAGCTGATGAGACCCAAATATTTTTTTTTCTTACTTTTGAAATCACGACTCTATAATAATATATACGAAATCTGGTCAAATTAAAATATCATATTTAACCGTATTTTACGACCGGACAAAGCAGGGCGGGCGCCCCTCCTCCGTTAGTATATATATATATATATATATATATATATATATATATATGAGAGAGAGTTTCTTGCCAGAAATACTAATACTAACAGTGCGTTTAGATTTTTTTTTAATCAAAATTAAATATAACATAATATTTTGGAATATATTTTATATTATATAAAAAATCATGTACTACCTCTAAACAATAATCGTTTTTTTTTATACTAATGGATTATTCTCAAAATAAAATTAATCCATTACTAAAGCAGAATTTGCATTTCATATTTAAAAACCAACAAATACGAGATTTCTTACAAAAAGAAATCTAAAAGCCCTACAAATCAGAAATATATATCACCGAGTGATAAAAAAAAATTAATAGAATATATTTTATTTTCTTTGTTGGAAAGACAATTAAGTATGTCAAACTATTTACAATGTTTTCTTTTTCAAATTAATTTTACACGTGTGCCCAAAAACAAAGAATACATAAAATATTTGGTTTTAAGATTGAATAAAATTCTTTTTTTTTTTCAATGTTGTTCGATTCGTTAATTGCTATTATAAAAATATATACTCCAATATATTACATATGAAAAAAGCCATCAAAAGTTTAAATTTACCAAAAATTCTAGATATTTTTTGAGAAGTCAAAAATATGTAAATATTAAAATCTTTAAATATAGAAAACAAAAAGGTAGAATATTCATTTATATATATATATATATATATATATATATATATATATATATATTCTAATTGTTATTAAAATATTAAGAAATTAACTAACTTTTTTTTTGTAATGAAAAAAAAAAAGAAAAAAAAGTGTTATTTTTATCACAATGGGTTCAAAATTCGCTTCTCTATTTTTTTTTTTTTTTTTTTTTAAATACTCTTGGAGCAAAGTTCTTAAGAGCATATGTTGATTGGTTCAGATGAAAACACAAAGGAAGAAATTTTGATAGATTTTAAAACCGATGGAGGAATGTTCATATTTTTACAAATATAGCAAAAAGAAAGAAAACATAACAATATTGCAATTTCCATTGGCTCAAATCCCAAATAAGCGAAATGTTTTAAAAAATAAAATAAATAAATTCAGAAGGCAAATAGAAAATGTTACATTTTTTTAATCGTCAAATTTTACAATCTTTAACGAAAACAACAATAAAAGAATCAATCGAACAATAACAAAAAACGAAGCAACTATATGACGAATACAAGCATTTGCACTCTGTGATTATTGGAAACTACTTGGCAGTGGTTTATTAACTAACAACAGAATGCCCCCAAAAGACTTTTTTCTTTTAATTAAAAAAGTTTTTGTTAAAAAGACGATAAAAATAGACAAATTAAAGATGCACAAACAAAATACTCAATTCGAATTGAACAACAATATTATTTTTAGTTGATTATTTATTGTTGTTATAATATCATCATTATTATTATTTTACTCCGCTTAAAGAGAAACTCCCCAATATTTATTTTCTTTTTATTAAAAACTACTTCTCGCCTTTATTTTACATCTCGTATGAATACATCATTTTAATTTATTCGAATGCTTATGAAATAAAACCAGCAAACATTGCCTAGCAAAACAGAAATTAGAATCGAAGAAAAAAAAACAGATTCCCACAGATTTTCTGAAAATAAAACCGCACACAAATATTTAAAAAAAAAAAAAAATTAATTGTATTAAATTACATAACACATAATAAAAAAATAATGAAATATAATAATGGTAAAAATACCATGTTACAATATCGAAATAATCCACATACAACCGAATTACATCATTACTTGTGCCGACTGTTGTTGGTTGAGTCATGTAGGTTGTTTTTAGCTTTTTCTTTATTGTTAAGAGAAAAAAAAAGATTATTAAATTAGTTATTAGAAAAAGAAATTAAAAAAAAAAAAAAAAAGAAATATCGATTTTAAGAGCGCCTAAGTTTTAATATCTAAAGACAACGAATTGGGTCATTATTTTTGTGATTTATTTGTTTGTTAGTGGAAAGGAATTTTGAAAGGACGAATACTGCTGTTACTACTGCAACTCTTGCTAACAAAAAATGGATCGCTTTGTATATCCCAATTATTTACTGTATTTTATAATTTATTCGGGGTTTAAATGTTTTACACGTGTTTTTTTTATTTTATTTAAATACTCTAAATCGAAAAAAAAATGTCCTTTATTTTTGTAAGTAAAAGAGAATAGTCTACATTTATATTAAAAAAAGAGTAAAGATATTTTTCAAATATCAATTAAAATACGCAACATAAAAAAGTTAAACCGTTTTGTTTACCACCTCATAATGAATAATGGTTTAATTTTAGTAGATTTACTTTAAATATTATTTTTATAATATAGCATTTTTGATGTTTTTATTTGGGAACTCGAGTTTGTTCGTTTTTTTGTTGTTTTTTTTTTTTTCATTTACGTTCAGAAAATGAAATCACTTCAAATGTGTCATAAACGACGAATGTTTACAAAAAATCAGTTTCAATAAAATTAATCAATTTCAAAAATAAAGTAATTTAGGAAATGAATCATGTTTTGAAAGAAAATCTTCCATATCGCTCAAGAAAAAGCGGAGATAATCTCTCTCTCTCTCTCTCTCTCTCTCTCTCTCTATGCAAGAATGTTTTGTACTACGGCAACCATATGCAATTTCATCTCTCATTCTTTAGTCACTGCCTGAAAAGAAACTCCTTTTCAAATCAGCTTTTCTTAAATAAAATCATAATGAATTACTTAGAAACAAACACACACACACACACATATATATATATATATATATATATATATATATATATATATATATATATTAGCTTTACTTAGTAAAACCTATATATGCATGGAGGTAGGTGGGGGCGACGTTACTATTAGCGAGATAAGTTAGTTTAAAGGAAATATAAGAAATTAGTTAAAGACAATTTTCTTTGGTTTATCTCCTCATCTGTTTCGTAAAAAAAGTAATATTTAATAAATTTAGCATTTTTAATTCCATCGTTATTGATTAACTAATTACGCAATTATTAATAAGCTAATAAGAGGTTAAACATCTATTTGTTAACGGACCCCTTATTACTTTATTCACAACTAATAATTACGGAACTTAACATTTATTATAACTTATATTTAATGTTACATTTTTAACGCAAAATACGTCAGAAACGAGTAGGTAAATTAAAAATAATCTTGGACTAATTTGTCAACTGTATTTCTTTTAAATTAATTTATGTCGCCAATAGTAAAGTTAACTGTATATATATATATATATATATATATATATATATATATATATTAGGTAAGTTTCTTTCTAAAAATAAACAATGTTCGCTAGTTTTATAAATTTTATAGAAGTCCTTCAAGCGAAAAGAAAACTAGTTTTTATATGAAATAAAAAGACCTTTTAGAAAAAGAAAGAAAAAAGTTAGCCGCCTAAAAATAAAAGTTCGGAATTTTCGTTCTTTTTCTCCCTTATTAATTTTTTAGGGGTTGGGGTGATAACTTAAATTCAAAAAATGTATCGAATGCAACAATAAGCTGTTTATCATTGAATAAGTCGAACCAATAAACATGGTCTCATCAATAATATTTATTCAAAACTGCAACGGTCTCTCGTTTTTCAGGTTTTCTAGTAAATGAAGTCTTCAATAAAATGAATACACTTGTTTGCCAGAGTGCCAGACAGAAAAACACGGAGATTTCACAAATACACACTCTAAATATAAGAATGTATAGACACAGGTGTAATCTATAATAATCCAATTGTTAGATCCCTGTTTCCGCAAAAATAGATAAGAAAAATGAAGGTATGTTTTACAATCCTCATAGATTAACAATATAGCAAAATAAGTTACTCTTCTACCTAACTGAAGAAGTTTTTAGTGGTTTTAATTACTTTAAAACGTTTATCTGTTTCGAAAAACAGTGTCGAGCGAGCGCTACGTGAGAACAAGAAAAATAGTCGCGAAATGACACCTAAATATGTAAAGGTTTGGAGATGACTTAAAAATAAAACAAAATACTGTTAGAAACCAGTCTAATAATTGTCACGATAACATATATTGGATGGGCTTCTGATATTATTTTGTTGTATTTCTATTTTTACGTAATTTTCAAAACTTTAAATATTTAGGTGTTAATCCGTGGTCATTTTTTTATTGTTCTCACGTAACGCTCAATACTATTTTTCGAAGCAAATAAACGTTTAAAAGTGATTAAAACCACTAAATACTTATTCAGCTAGGTAGAAGAGTAACTTTCCTGTCATTTATTTCTCAGATGTTTTTTTTTTACCACTTATTAGAATCTTTGTGGATTATAAAACATACCTGGAAATGTTAAATAGAGAACATTCCAACAGACCCATTTATTACAAAACAAATTTAAAAACAAAAGAAAATAGATTATTTTAGCTTGCACTGAAAAACTGAAAGAAAAAAACTCATTAGGAGGAAGTGATTTCAGTTGTCTAAAAATATCAGCAAAACTGCTTTTATTTATACTTCTTTCCTTTTGCAAAAGAAAAAAGAAAAAATATACATCGCTTGTAAAGGTAGAGAGAGGTGATGGGGAGGGCACAGCTCATCGAGGGGTTTTATTTCGTCGTCTAGAGAGGGAAAAAAGCGGTCGAAGAAGACAGCAATGAGAAAAAGCACTAAACAGCCTTTGGCTGTGTCAACAGTGAAAAACTATTATAGAAACCTCCATTTTTTTTCTCTTTTCAGTGTCATCGCATCTCTTTCAACTCGTACGAATGAAACCATGAAGTAAGCAATTATAATAACCTGAATATTGCGTGATATAACTTGCGCTTGGTTTATTAATAAGGATTGATTATATTGTAGTTTTTTAGCTTTACAGTGGATGATGCCATTGAAACAACACAGCTTAGCTAATTTGGTTAGAGTAATAGCTAATTGTTATTATCATAGTTAATTATTAGCTATGATAACAAATTAGCTATCATTTTATAACAATTTGGAGTATATACAAAATAAGGACCGTGTTGAAACATTTAGAAACCTATTCTTAACATGCGAAGAAAAGAGCGTTTTGTAACCATTATGTACTTTCACCTAACAATTTAATAAACAAAAGATACTGTAAAAATTGAATTTGAAAATCCTATCTAAAAATAATACAGTCCGTATTCTGCATAAGTAAAGAATCCAATTTGGTTAAATAAATAGTTTATTGATTAAGTTACGTGAACCTGAACCACTGTTATAAAACTATAATTTGATTAAGATAATTTTTCAATGGCAATCATAATAAGGTTAAAAACTTCAAGGTTTATTCGAGAGCAGTGTAGATTTTATTATAATTGTATTCAAGTTCAAAAATTTCATTTTGCTTTTTGTCAAGCAGGTTTTTGGTAACTATTCAATATAGCATTAAAATGTCATTTCCATTTCAGTTTTTAGCAAATTGACAAGAGTCCAATAATTATTGACAGTCAAAATTGGGAAATGAATAAACTGATCCCATTTTTATATACAGCCAACAGCCACTGCATATTTGATGACGTCACAATTTCTGGGCCCGTGAGGATTAATAGTTGTTTTGCTTTTATTTTATTCTAGCTTCTTTGCGGATTTTTTTTTTTGGGGGGGGGGGGGCTTAAATTAAAAAAAAAAAAAAAAACACTTCATTGAATCATTTTATTTATTTATAACCCTTTTAAAACTTAGCAAATACTGATTACGACAGCTTTTTTTTTAAAAGACTGAACGGTAACCGAACCGACACCGCTATTGATAAGTGCGAATAGAACTATCGATTACAGTTCAATAAATACAGATCTATTATTAGGTTAGTTAACAAAGCAACTGGCTGGGTTTCGAGAAGAAAAGAATTATCTAACTAATGAAATGTCTATAAAGATTGATTTATGTCCCCTTGAAAATTTAGATATACAGTTCGAGAGAGAAAGAGTTCACAACATTCAACAGTATTTATGTTTCGAATTCGGCAAGGTTACCGGGAAGAAACGATCTTAAAGAGAAAAGTAATATTTTAAAATGTACTTCAAGAGATCTTTAAAAATAATAATAATAATGATAAAGCGCCTTTCTACGCTTCTTTGTATTCGACCTTTAGCGAATATCATAAAAATATTTCTTCATGCAACAAAGAGAAGAAGGTGGCGTTTCTATCACTATTTATTTATTTATTTTATTTGAAGGTGGCGTTTTACTGATGGTACGTGATAAAAAAAAAACATACACACACACACAAAGGTTAGCAAATTAAAGACTGGATGTGCAGGATGAATTTTTGGCAATCCGGCATATTAACTGATTCTAATCATTAACTTAAAGCAGAACAAGACGGTGATAGCGTAATTTTGATCCCCTGATGAAAAAAGTTTTCATATAAATGTTTATAGTCTCACATTTTCTTGGTGCTAACGCAGAGAGTGATCTGCGCTATTTTTTTAAATCGTATTTCCACGTTTAATTAAAGTGTTTTTTTTATTTATTCAATTGTTAGGTTAAAGTAGGTACAAAACACCCCCCCATGTTAAGAATGGCTTTTAAAATAATAACGTTATTATTTCAGCACAGATCACTCCCTGCATGAGTACCATATTCTTTAAATAGAAGAATATCCGTAAACTTTTTAAAAAATGTTTATTTACTTTTATGAATGTATTTTTTTTCTTTTTCAAATATAAATGTTTACTTTGATATTTTAGATATAGACATTTTCACAGAAATTAATGAATAACTTCAGTTTCAAAAAATATTTTAAAATTTAAACTACATAATACGAATCCAGTAACTGATATTGCCGAAAAGAAAAAAAAAAAAAAAAAAAAAAAATTTAATCGGTGGCGCGAAAGAAATTCCTGGAGTTAGCTGTGGAAATTTTTTGAGCTTGAAAAAGAAAATGTAAATCAAATTATTTAAAAGACAATATTTTTTTAAATTGTGCGAAAATAAACATTTATTTGAAAATAAAAAATAAAATAATTTAAATGTATCTATGTGTAAACAATAACATTCATGAAAGTAAATAAACAAATATATTTAAAGTCAATACGGAAAAGAAAATTTGTTTGATCTCCGTTTGTTTTTTTCTTTGGAAATTTTTTTTTTTTTAATAAAAAAACACAAAAAAAATTTATTTCAAGTCTAAAAATTTGGGGGTATTGAAAACAAAATGAAATAGAAAAAAAAGACATTACTGCAGATTTTATTTTGGAATATCATAACATTTATTAGATTGGTTTCTATCAGTATCTTGTTTAATTTCCGATTTTTGTATGATTATCCGGGGTCCAAATGGTTGTAATGAAACCGACATTGGGTGGGGGTGGGCTCAGACTTGACACTATTGTTTCAAAGTAAATAAATGCTTTAAAATAAATTAAAACACGAAACAATTATCCAGGTAGTTAGAAGAGCATTTATTTGTTGTATATTTTTTCAATCCTTTTTTTTGTTTTATTAGCTATTGTAAAAAAAAAAAAAAAAAAATTTATATATATATATTATTTATTTATTTTTTTTTTTTTGGTGTCTCTGGACATCTTGTTAGCATTCCTTTGAGCGAATAAAGGGAGTCTTCTTGTGTTCGAATCTTGTCCTGAAGATCCCTAACTTCACTCCAACTTTCCGATTATCCCTAACTTCACTCTAGCTTTGATGATTTTTTAGTTTCGTCCAAAATATTGCAAATATCGACCGAAATGGTGATTATTACTCTATTTGACAGTCTAAACGCTTCCTAATTCCCAGAGCCACGAAGTAATTCATTCTTTCCTTTAAACTATTAAGATTATTAAAACGATTTCGTATTCATATTATTTTTATGTTTTATTTTGCCTTATTGTATTTTGATTTCAATGCATATTAAGTTAATAGTAAAAAAAATAAATGTTACGTTGATACGAGAAATACAATTTTATTATTATTTTAGAAGAAATTAAAGCGCATGTTTTTAGTCTTAGTTATGTCACTTCAATAAAACAATTTTTGTTTTATTGAAATTAAGAGTACTCACGTACAATAAGGATAGTATTATTTTATTTATTTATATATATATATATATATATATATATATATATATATATATATATATATATATTAGGATTTTGAAGTCAAATTCAATTTTTACGGTATTTGTTGTTAAACTGTTAGATGAAAGTACAGAATAGTTACAAACCGCCTCGGCGCCTCCTCTCCCGCTTGTTAAGAATGGGTTGCTATATAATAACATATATTTCAGCAGCACGATGTTTATTCTACACAAGTAAGTACTAAATTAAGAATTATAATTTAAAATTTTCATCTTTAATCAGATTTCATATATTGTATTATAATGTTAAAATTATTTTAATGTACAAATTAAGAAAAGATTTATATTGTATATACAACTTTGTCGCATAAAGCCGACAAAAAAAAAACAAAAAAAAAACAATGCAATCAAATTATTTTTTCCATGAGTAATATTGAATTGAAGAAAAAAAACGCATTTTAATGATGTATTCACATTTAAAATAAAGCCCACGCATGGGTAGATTTTATAAAATAAAATTTTAAATTTCAAGTAACTAAAATATTTAGAAAATTTAAACGAAAATATTTTACAAACGAATAACTTTTCAAAATTAATAACATTTTGGCACTCATGCAAAGAGTGATCCGTGCTGAAATAATAACGTTATTTAAAAAGCCATTAGCACCAACATTTTATATGATAAAAATATAAGAGATTTAAGATTTGTTAAAAATGAATCGAGACATAGTCAGTTCCGAATATTTACGGAGAATCCCGTTCCAAACCCGGAAATGGTAAAATCAATTTACGATTTGAACTATGCGAAAAAAAAAAAAAATTTAAAAAGGCAGACGACGCTAAGCATGCCTAAAGTTCGGATCACTTTTTCAGTTCCTTAAAAAAAAAAAAAAAAAAAAAAAAAAAAAAAGGTTCCATTGAAATCGTAAACGATTTCGGACATTTCTAAAACTGATTTTAACTGAAATCCTCTGGGTGAATATTTATAAGTACCAATTAATCCTAAAAAGAAAAAAAAAAAAGTCCAATTCATGTTTTCGTTTTGTATCAAGTGTAAAAAATTAGAAGCATACACGTGTAAGTCATTAAACAAATTATCGACCATTGAAACGATAGAAACTGAATTGATTTTTCAGAAAGCTTAGTTTTATAATTCAAAAATGTTCTGCCCTTTTACCATTTCTCGAAGAAAATGCCGGAGAAATAAAAATATTAGTCATCTCCAAGAGATGTCGAAAGCATTCAGCAGCTTTTGAGTTATTTTCTACAGCATTACATCCAGGCGTCATCTCCGTGTGTAAGCGTGTCTGCGTGAGGTATCTATAAGTAAAGGTTGTGTAATCACCAACCGCATCTCTCCTGAACTGACATTGTTCCAGAGTGAAGATAACTGGAAAGTTAGAATAAGCAAGAATCGTGTTCTTTCGAAAGGTTTCATTCTCTTAGATGAGTGACCAAGGTTTGAGAATATGTCTTCTATCCTACTTTTTATAAACCATAGATGGAAAATGGATATTACGCAATGTTTTGTTTGTTTTTGTTATTGTTAATTTTTTTTCCTTTAAAGATTGTAACGCTGCCAACATTGCCCTGCTTTTTATTGAAATCAACCGAGAGCTCTTTTTAGTATCCTCGCTGTTGAACAGACAATTGCACCAAATAAAATAAGGCAAAATTAAAATCAATTTGGAAAAAAGAAAAATTAGAAACAATGTAAATATGACTATTTTGAATTGTTGGTGCTAATGCAGAGAGTGATCCGCGCTATTTTTTAAATCGTATTTCCACGTTTAATTAAAGTTTTTATTCAATTGTAAAGTTAAAGTACAGAATAGGTACAAAACACCCTCCCGTCCCCATGTTAAGAATGTCTTTTTAAATAATAACGATATTATTTCAGCACGGATCACTCTCTGCATGAGTACCGAATTGTTTTCCTCTGAGCCTTCCCTCCATCCAGCAATATATATTAGCCCGGGAAACGTTGGATTATTATATTTGATATTTCCACTCGCTTGATTAAGCTCTAAAAGCGAAGTATAATTACACCATCTTTTCTGTTCTCGGTTAATGAAGCAGAAATCCTTCTAAACTGAGGTAATTTAGATTTTTGTTATAATCTGAGTGACCCTTGTAAGGGAGCTGGATTTTTCCCATATTAAAAACTGAATTCGTGTCTAACTTTACTCTCGTAGGAAGGCAAATAAATATGCTCAATGAATCAAATTACTGACTAAAAAACAAAAAAAAAACTACTCTAACTTCAAAATTGTTTTTTTTTTTTTTCACATCTATAGAAGGTTACAATTTATTTAATTGCGCTTTTTTAAATTATTTATTCAAAGTAAACAATATGTGCGACATTTAAGAAAAAGTTCATTAAAATTCGTTTAAATCTCGTCTATCATTCTTTTAATAACTTTTATTTATTATTTTATTTATGTTTTTTTTTTGTGGACCTGAACGAGAATCACCCCCCCCTCCTATATATTAGTGTTCTATCAATAATAATATATTGAAAATTTTGCAAAAGAACCGAAAGCCGTGCTTAACATGGGGAGAGAAATTCTCGTTTAGGTCCGCCTTTTTTTTTTTTTACTTCAATGTATGGAGAATATTCAAACATCTATATTTTTTAATGCGATTCATAATTTTGAAAAAATCAAATCATTGCAGAATGAAAAATTAATTTACAAGTTTTTTTAAAATATATTTTGGACTTTGTTAAATTTCAAAATTCGGTACTCGTGCACTTATTGATCATTGTTGAAATAATAACGTTATTAATTAAAAAGCCATTCTTAACATGGGGAGGAGAGGGTGTTTTGTACCTATTCTGTACTTTAACCTTACAATTGAATAAACATATGCAACTTTAAACTTGGAAATACGATTTTAAAAAATAGCGCGGATCAGCAAGTGCATTCAATAGCACCCCAAATTCTTTTAAAAAAAACAACTGAATAAATAATTCTATTAAAAATTAAGATTTTATTTAAGAAATTCAAATATATCAAAGAAAACTATGCAATAGACATACATTACACAACATATTAGATAGAATTTTTCTTAATAACTTAAAATAATTCGATGAAAAATATCACGTTAAGTTCATAGTTTTAAATTTGTAAGATTTCAATCTTGTTTTATCCATAAAGAAATGAAAAAAACCCATGAAAGGACAAGATAAACCAACAAATAAACTATGGACATAAAGTCGGTGATCATTTTATATATGGGTTAGATTATAATTTGTACACTGACTTCATGTTCACAAGGCATTATGGCTGGTCAGCTTTTTATGAACTAAAAATTGCACAACGAACCAGACAGACGATCATGAAAACCAGTGTTTAGTGAAGCTAATTCTTTACATAATTTCAATAAAATTATTTTTTTTAATAGTAAAAAATATTTTAAGAAATTTAAAGATTTTAATTTCATTATCGTTTTTAAGTAAGTGACGTACATTTTCAGTGTCCCAAATTCTCTTTTCAAAAAGACGGTCAATTGGTTTGTAGTTTGAAAATTACATTGAAATTTAAGATGCCGTAACAAAATAAACATTTTAAACAATAAATTTAATATCGTTTGCTTTTTTTTTTTAGACAACTGTAATATTTTTTAGTCAAGTTTGAAATTTCATTCTTTCGTCATTTCCTGTGTTAAGAGAGAGTCCTCCTTCTCTCACCAATTAAAGTTAGCAAAACAAAACAAAAAAGAATTAATATTTTCCGTATTTTTATTTCTTAAATAGCAATATGATTTTAATTTAACAAATAAAATAAGCGTATAAAAATGCTTTTTTTTTTTTTCAAGAGAATTTGGGACGCTGAAAACGTACACAAACCAGTTTACTTATGAACAGACAGCAAATTTTGTTTACATCTTAGCGAGATTAAGATCAGAAAAATTACATTTTCCTTTCGAGTATGTGTTTTCCATTGGCTGTAAAAATGTATATATTTGAGATCTATGGGCGTCTGAAATGGTTAAAACGCAAAGAAAAGTGTCTAAAATGGCCTTTTTTTTTCATCGACTAAATTTTCTCTCCATACAATATGGCTACTACCGACAACGTTGATCTTTTTTTTTTCCTCTCTCGAATGGAAGAATAAGATTTTGATCCAACGATGAATTATCTTCAACAGTTTTCCCCGCCCAAAAATTAGATTAAATATTTTCTCCTATTTTTTGTTTTAAAGATTTAATTATTGAAGTAATATAATATAAAATGAGTGACAAATTAAACCTATATTTTTCATTTTTTTTTTAAATTGAATCAGAAATGACTATGCAAAAAAAAAAAAAAAAAAAACGTAAACAAAAATAAAAAAAAAAGAAATCGTCCCAAGTTTTTCATATAAATATTATCGATTTTTAAATAGTTAAAAGTCGGGATTTTATTTTTTTTCTCCAAATAATTTAACGTTTGGGTGACCGAAACACAACAACCTTGTCAGACAAGGTAAAAACTACTAGGAAATCAAACACTGACCAGCCAGCCATAATGCAATATGGCCATAAAATCAGTAACCACTTTATAAACATGTTTAAGTAGAAATTTGATCACAGACTTTATGGCCACTATGCATCCTATGCTATAACCTTTTTAAAACATTTGCAGCTTTATAAGAAGAGTACATAAACATGGATTTAGCTAAATTATATGGAGGTGATTTTACTTTATAGATCTGGATAAAAACAAAAACTTTAGCTGATGTCATCAAAAAAGTTTATAGAAACAAAGAAAGATTAATAAAATTAAATGTCTTTATGGTTGTTCAATAGCCTGAGAGACGGAGACAGCAATGGATGATGGTGGTTTTTCAAGATAAAAGGTAACAATTTTCGTTAATTATTTTTGTATTTTTTTTTTTCTGTTTATCGTATTTAAACAATAGACCTTTTTTTATTATTAATTTGTATCTGAAAAAATACGTATATTTAAAAAAAAAAATTTTAATCGGTGATATAACATATCAACAAATAATAAGCAACAAACATGTTTGTGTATGTCAGGTTTTTAAAATCAAGTGAACACAAAATCCGGGATCAGTTTTACTAATTTTTCAACAAGAAAACTGATCACTCACTTTATTCATTTATTTAAAAACAAAATATCTTACCTGTATATCAGAAGAAACATCCAATAATTGAAGATTTTCCCTCGTAAAGATAAACATAAATGAATTTTTTTTTAAATTCCCATTAAAAAAGATTTATGACTGGATTTATATTTCTGTATGTTTTCTCGTTGACTTTTTTGTTTTATTGCTTTTAAAAAAAAATAAAAAAGGGGAGGGGGGTAAAAATCTGAGTCAAAATTATTTTTACTTATTTTTTTAACATTTAAATAAAAATTAAAAAAAAAAAAAGATTGTTTTAATCCACCCCTTGAACTACCATTTTTGTCTTTTTCTCCCTTTTTTTATTTATTTTACTTTAAAAAAATTTCTGAGATGTTAAGTTTATTGCAAGAAAAAAAAATCTACTTTTCTTTTTCTTTTTTCAAATTTGTTTTCCTTTTCTTTTCCAAAAATTTGCAGTATATATTAATTTTGATATCCTTTTCTGTCCACTCTTCTTTCTTTCACTCTTTTAAAGGTAATAATTCCATGCGATGCCGAGATGATGAAAGAAGATAATAATGTCGATGGTTTGTAGTAGAAAATAGCAGTAATAGTATTAAGGAGTTTTTAGAGAAATCTATTTTCACTCTTTGCTCATTTGATTCAAATATATATTGCTATTTTTCTTTCGGGCCTTTTCCTTTCTTTTTCAAATACTTATATGTAACTGTACTTATCATTATTTAAAGCCCTATCTCCTTGTTGTTATTGTCGGTATTTGATCACACCATAAACAATAACGGCGCCAAAATAAAAAAAAGATTCCTTGTTCGAACGTTGGACTTGTTTCTCCTTCCGCGCACGACTCTCCACCTAAAGATCTCCCTCTCTCTCTGTATTTACTACTCACTCTCTATACAAAACCTTAGATCACTCTCTCTCTCTGCCTCTCACTCTTACCTTTATTTATTTTATTTTATTTTTTATCAACTCCCTCACAAACATCACACTTTCTATATCTTTTCGTTTAATTTTGTCTCCTTTACTTCCTTCTGTATCTCTATTTTAATTCTATTTACACTTTTTTTTTAAATTAATAAGACTTCGCTTTATTTCCTCTTTAAAGAAACCATTCTTCTACATTTGACGTAAATTATGTATTTTTCATAACCAAAATCAGTTAGACATTAAAAAAAAATGCATTTATTTAATTTTTTGAGGTTTATTTATCATTGTCACTTTGCTTTCAGTTTCTCTCTTAAATCTTCCAGAAATATTTTTCTTTAACCTGACTCACCGACTTGCAATTGCTCTGTTTAACTTTTTTTCTTTTCTTTTTTTTCGGAAATAAAACTTTTTATTTAAAAAAAAAAAAATCATTTATTTTCGTCTTCAAATTTTTACAATTACATAATGTATTTTCTGTCATCGAGTTGAATAAATAAACAATTTAATCATTTTTGTCTGTTTTCAGCCAAAGGAAACCTTATTGTTTATCCCTCAATCGTAGTGATTTTTTTTTTTTCATTTTCTTCCCTCGTCCTAACCTTATTTTATCTCTACTTTATTCTTTCTTCCGGTCTTTTTCTTTTTTCTCACTGTTGTTGAATGAATCCCTCTTCAATTACATTTTTTTTACATTAATTCTTTTCCAAAATAAACAATACTTTAAATAACAACAAAAAGGCTTTTTATTATAGCTAGACAGAATTTTATTGAGATTATTGCTCCAATGTACATTCATTTCTCTTGATCTTATTTGTTCTATATAAATTCTGTTTATATTTATTCGCTCTCTCAGCATGAATATTAGTTAGAAAATCCGGTCTGTACTATTTGTACGCCTTTTTTCTTCTCCTCTCCCTTCTGCCCTTTTTACTCTCTTATAAAGTCTTTGTCTATCTAACGTCTTCCTTCGTTTGCTGACAACCGCTTTCCCACTACCCCTCTCTCTTTCCTTACTCCTACCCAATGTTCTATTTACTCCTTCTTCTCTATCTACATTTTGTTTACTCACTTTTCTTTATTCTCCTACTCTCTAATAAACTCTACTTTATTTCTTTAGTTACGTCTATCTCTCATGTGCCCTCTCTCTCCACCTTTATGTTGATTATTATGTCACTCTTTCTTGCCGCTTTGATAAATTTTTCTTATTCAAATGTGATACATTTTCACGTTCTTTTTAGTCTATCTTTCTGTCTGTCGCCTACTCCCTTACAATGTCATGCAATCTATTTGACTTCCTTTATTCGTTCTTTTTAACCTTCCCTCTAATGTTGTTTATTCTATCCATCCCATCGTGTATTCGTCTTTTCTTTAATCGTTATCTGGATACACCTAAATTTTATTTTATCTTTTTCCCCCCACTCTTATTTTTGAATTCCCCTTTCTCTTTCTAATAATTAACGTTCTCTTTATAAAGAAAAATACTCTCTTCACTCTTAACAGTTTCTTAGTATCTCTCTGGCTGGCTTTGTTGATTCATGCTTTTCACCGCCTATGAACTCCCATTTGCTCTTATTCCAGCGTTCCATTATTTTTCTTCAGTATTTTTCTTGTCATTTCTTCAACGTTTTTACTATTATCTATTCCTCAACTGTACATGTGTATAGTTTTTCCTTTTT